>NC_138203.1:254526412-254751412 GCF_964194415.1 Vipera berus
TGGATCACTCCAAGGTTTGACTATTACACATATGTATAGAGTAGAGGAACATTGTTTTTTTCAGACAGAGCTGTACAAACCTTAAAAATTGTATCATAAAATGGACTAAGAATAGAGCAGAGCTAGCAGAAAAGTAATGGAGACAAAGATAAAAACTAAATTTGATCTCACTTTCATTTACATTTCTATGCTAGCTGGGGATTCTGGAAGTGGCATCTCAACACATCTGGAGAGTCCTAAGAAGAAGAAAGTTGACATAGAGCATTTGTACTTGTTTACAAAGTTGGCAAGCAATAATAAACAGAACACTGTTTGTGCGGGGATTTGAGCTGAATCCAATGTGAAGAGCAGAAGAACCCAACCTCACTGCTTTCCATCTGCTTTGCAGCTGCTTCTGTCAAAGACAGCTATAAAATGTTTCCTAGTGGCTGGACTTGATTGGTGCCAAGGACTACCTATTGATAGTTGCAGTGAATACACACAAGCTCTTTGGAGAAGCAATGCCCAAAACTTCACATTTGAGCGGGGAAAGAAAACAGCCTTCTGGATTCCATCTTGGGGACTGTTTGATTGTTTTGTTCATTTGAGAAACAGGGTAGGACTTGCAGGAGGAAAGAGGCAGGTGCTTCTTTGTACATGCATATTTTCGGGATAGATGTTGTATTTGTCATTTGCAAGCAAAATTTTATAGCTGGGTGCCAACAAGAATGCCGATGCTATTAATACTGTGAAGGCTCTCAGTCAAGAATAAGGATCTCCTAGAATAAGGCACTCATAGGATTGCTTTGCATTAATTTTGAATTAATGAATTGCATTAATTTCGGACCACAAGACATCACAAGGTGGTGTGTCCATCCTGGACTTGTGACATGAAAGGTATTGAAGGAAGGAGGCAGATTATGAGTTACTGATTTTAGGGATCCCTTAGTTAAAGAAAAGGGACATCCCTATCCTTTTTTAGGACAATTTTCTGGCTTGTAGAAGAGTGCTCTCTTCACAGAAAGATAGCTGTTGTAAGTGTGCTAATACAATTATTTCCACCTTGATCTCTGAAGAAATGTCTTATTGGGATGAAAAAAATTCTTAGAATGTGGCAGATTAATAAATAAGATTGCTGCTGCTATGTGTTGGGATTATCTATTCACCTATTTGAGCTCAAAAGCAATGCTCTATTTCTAGACTATAAGTTGGGTTTTGAAGAAGCAGGATAGGAAGTATGTTGATATGTTTGAGCTCTGCAGTTGAAGAAGTTCCTAAGAATACCATGGACAGCCATGAAAACAAATCAATGGATCATCAAACATATGAATGCAGAGTTCCCATCTGAGGAACAAATGACCAGGCTCAATTATCCTACTTCGGATACATTATACAAAGCCCCAGTTTTCTGGAAAAGTCTGTAATGCCGGGAAAGGTAGAAGGAAACAGAAGAAGAGGATAATGAGCAGCAAGAATGATAGACTCAGTTACACTGGTAATGAGTGCACTCTTCGAAGACCTGAAGCCAGTTTATAGACATCATCATGGAGAAAATCTATGTAATCACTAAATGTCGACACCAACTTAATGGCAAATGATCAATCAATCCTTCCCATTCTCTCTGTAGTAATGTACTCACCCTATAATCAATGTGGCCACCCAATTTTATCAGAGAATCTAATCTCAGTCCCTCCAACAAAAACAGATTCAGGTTCTGGACAACTTGATAACAATGAAACGGGTTGTACTCAATAGCAGAAGCATACAGAAGTCATTGTACTCCTTAGAGAAACAGTTATGGGAGAAATATTTTTTAACAGAAAAGAGATTTAAAAAATGGGATAGAGCAAATATATCTTATGTGGCACATAGGTGAGATGTAACACCAAAATGTCTGCCAAACAAGTTCTTACAGATCTTTCTGAGATTTTTCCTTGTGGAGTGTTACAAACAAAAGTGTAAATTACTTTCAGTTATTAAACACAGTTTATAACAAACAACACTAATTTTTCAGAGAAGTGCACACAGCTTTGTGGAGACGGCCAGAGAGCCTGACAGAAACTGAAATATGTTTGCAGAAGTACAGATAGTTCTCAACTTACAACCATTTGTTCAGTGACAGTTCAAAGTTATAACGGCCCTGAAAAAATGACTTATGACCATTTTTCACACTTGTGACCATTGCAGCATCCTTATGGTCACATGATCAAAATTCAGATGTTTGGCAACTGGCATGTATTTTTGACATGTGATTACCATTTGTTACTTTCCCAGCTGGCTTCCTGCAAGCAAAGTCAATGAAGGAAACCAGATTCGTTTAATGATCAGATGATTCACTTAACAGCTGTGGCAAGAAAGATTATAAAATGGGGCAAAATTCACTTAACAACTGTTTTGCTTAGCAACAGAAAAATTGGACTCAATTGTGGTCATAAGTCGAGGACTACCTGTATTCACAGAAAGAAACTGCAGACATTCTACTATGGGGCAAGAATGCTTAGGGTACCTTAGAAAGCAAGATATTCCCATATGACACATGCCTGTTTGTTGAAAAACACACCGTCTGATTAATGTGCCTGAGCAATTCATACTTTAGGCCTTAACTTGGTTTTCATTTTACCTTCACAGATATACCTTTAAGTATTTAATCTTTTAAATATTTGTCAGGCTACTTAGATGGCAGCTATCATAAAAGGCTCCAGACTCTCTCATGAATAAGATTACAGTGAAAATTATTATTTATCATAGTCTGATTTTTCTCTTTGAAAGGGAAACAGTACAAACTTGGAAAGATCTCAGAGACATTGCCAGATAGGTCCAACATCAACAATAATAAAAGCAAGTCCAATATTTCTTTTAGGAGGATGAAGGGGGAAAAACATACATAGTGAACGCAGCTATTGGTAAAATTATTATTTAATCTTATCTATTTAATAGATAATTGTGCTCTCTCTAAAGATTTGAGAAAACTAATTTATTCTTATCACGAGCTGCATGTAATTCATTCATTGTAATGGATACCAGGTTAGATAATTTCAAAAAGGAGTTTCTGCAATTCATGAATGATGAGTTGAACAATAAGCAGACTCATGATGGCTGGTGGCTACCTTCATGGTCAGAGAAAGCATGTCACAGATTGCAACATATTGAGGATCAAAACTGGGAGAGCTTGTTCATTATTTTCCTAAAGGCATCTGGTTGACCACTGTTGGAAATAGAATGCTTGATTGGATTGTCCTTTAATCTAATCCAACAAACTTCTTTTGTTCTTATCTTGGGCTATTCTTTAAACATGGTCAGAATTACACAACTACTTCAAAATAACAGCTTTGTTTGTTTCCTTGTTTAAATTTTTTTATCCTGCCTTAAAAAGCATTGCTGCTCAAAAGATGGCTTAAACCACCTTCAAATTGATTACAATTTTGTAATAAATAATTTATAGTAATTTATTACTAATTATTAGATATAGTAATATTCAAAATTCTGGTTATTAAAGGTTCAGAAGAGGAAGTAGAGGACAACACTACAATTAGCAGGAGGCAAGATAATGACTAAAACACAACACTATAAAGATACACATGATGTAGTACGAGTGAGAGGAAAAAATGCTTTTTTTCTTATCAGTTTTCATTCAATTTGGTGAAAAGAGAATTAGAATTAAGGAAAAAAGATGCATAGACTTTCAGATGGAAGTATTATGAGGTTTTCAAGGTGCACACAAATGTTTCTTTTTCATTTTATAAGCCTCTCTCCAGCTGATTGCAGGTTCAACAGCTCAACAAAGGACTTGTCCCATTGGTTATGTGCAATTTGAGAAAGGACATTTAGAAACCTAGCTGGAATATTATTCAGAATTGATCCCAAAGCTCAAAGTAGATATACATAGGTGAAGTCAGATAACTTGATCCCAAATAGCTTGTTTGTTCTTTGAAAGTCAGCAGCAACAAGTTTAATGGAATCAAGAAGTGAATAGACAGGCAGATTAGCAAGTACAGATTAAATATGATTTATTCAAAGTGTCTGGATACTGCAATGATTTTCAATCATAGATTCTACCATTAATTAAAATGGAGGAGCCGCTCCACATAAAGCACACTGCGGTAACCTATTTTAGCTGTTACCAAAGCAAAGATAGGCTTGGGCTAAATAAAGCCACAGTAGAAGATCAAAACTAATGTGGTAAAACTACTGTTGAATTATCAGTGACACATGTATGTCCACATATAATCCTGGTTCTAGAAGCATTTCCAGATTATACCCCTGGCATTATAGAAGAATCCATGATTCAAATTAACAGGATTTCATATGGTTCAACTAGTTGGCCTGGATTGTTTCAGGCTTGCCATCTATTTATTGTTTCCACTCCTGGATGAAAGAAAGGTGAGGCAGGGCTTATTCATGATCACCAAATCACCATCAGTGCACTTCATTTTAAATAGTAGTGCAAGCACCCCAGGAGCCAAAGAACTGGATGAATTGCTACATGCAGCAAAGAGCAATTTAGGATTGGTGAACCACTTCTGAAATGTAGGGAAACTTTCCTAAAGAGGTCATAATAATAGAAAAAGCTCTTGTGTGGTGGGGCTTTGTTAGACCATTCCACAGTAGGTATTTCCACTGGTGGCATGCTCTTTGTCCCATGCATTGATGCTCCCCATGTGACTTGTATGCTATTTCATGTCAGTTAATAATAACAATAATAATAAAGTTGGAAGGGACCTTGGAGGTCATCTAGTCCAAACTCCTGCTCAGGCAGGAAACCCTATACCATTTCAGACAAATGGCTGTCCAGCCTCTTCTTAAAAACTTCCAGTGTTGGAGGATTCACCACTTCTGGAGGAAGGTTGTTCCCCTGCTTAATTGTTCTGTCAGGAAGCTTCTCCTTAGTTCTAGGCTGATTCTCTCCTTGATTAGTTTCCATCCGTTGCTTCTTGTCCTGCTTTCAGGTGCTTTGGAGAATAGCTTGACTCCCTCTTCTTTGTGGCAGCCCCTGAGATATTGGAACACTGCTGTCATGTCACCCCTCGTCCTTCTCTTCGTTAAACTAGACATACCCAATTCCAGCAATCGTTCCTTGTATGTTTTAGCCTCCAGTCCCCTGATCATCTTTGTTGCTCTTCTCTGTACTCTAGAGTCTCAACATCATTTTTACATTGTAGTGACCAGTTGTCTCTTCCATGTAAACACTGCATACCATGTGAAGAGGCTATTCCACCAGGGATGGGTCAACAGTTGGTAATGCAGAATCACAGAAAATGTGAGAACATTTGGCAGAGGAAGCAGAGAATGGAGCCCATTAGGGCTTCCTTCATGACATTGTCATGCACAGGTGTTAAAATGCTAAACAGCCAGCAGGACTTGAGGGGATATTTAACTGGAAATATTTCAAAGGCTTAGGATGGTCCAGTGGGAAATTCAAGGGGAGGAAAGGGCGAAAGGTCCTTGGCACAGCCGAAAAACTCAGCGTGACAGATTTGCTGTTCCATCAAACGATGACAGGTGAACTGCATACATCATGCCTGGCAGCTCTGAACACTTGACAGAATGTCAGGAATGTACAGGGCACTTGTGTAAGCAATTGCTCATTTCATTTTCTCTTTCACTTCTTTCTTTCTTTCTTTTTCCACCGCCACCCCTTCAGTCCCCTTCCCACCCTAAAACAAGGTTTTTTTTTAATGATATGATGTTGATGATTTTAAATAAATAAATCCTGCATCTGCTCAAACATAGCAAAAGGGGTGGGGGAAAATGATTTGTACTGGCAGAAAGTGCCTTGTCCCAAGAAGGCTTCCTATGTTGTAAAGCAAACAAGTGAAAAGGAAAAAGAAGAGGAAGAAAAACAGAATCACACCTGGTCTGAGAGTCTTGCCTACAAAAGCCACGTCAAGGGCCTGAATCAAACTGCTTTTCATATTTATCTGGCCCCAAGGCATTTCAATACAGGCAGCCAAGTCTCAAAGTCAAAACAAGAACAGCAAACAGCACAATCAAAATCTACTGGAGTCCTTGTGTGCGATTAGGCAGAGGCCCATTCTGTTGTCCGTTTGCAAAGGACACAACTTTTCTTTCAAAGTCTATGATTAATTACAGGGGTTGCAGGGCCTAAACTTCAGGGATCAGGCTATAAAGTTTCAAAACTGCACACCTGAATGGGAGCTGAAAGTCAGACTAGCCACACTGGAGACTGGAATAATCCCACAGGAATCCATCAGGAATCCTGTCTAGGTTGATGGCCTATTTTCTTGCATTTTAAAACTAAGCTCCATAAAATTGTGCTCTGTCAAACAAATGCAGTTCAGGTTTAATTGGATACATCAAATACACGCCCAAAGCATATTTTCTTCCTTACAACTTTTGGAATTAGAGTTTTCTCAAAAATAGTTCAGGATAGCATACAAGCCACTATCCTTGCAGCTGAATGTTGATTTCAACTCACCATTTTCAGATTTAGCAATCTAATTATTATATCTAATTATTATAAAAGGAAGCTATAGCTATCATAGGCTTTTAATATTAAATTCAAATGTTAACAAATACAAACATGAAATTGATGATCATCATTGAAAAATGATAACTAGTTAATCACCAAAAAAGAGAATTGTGGAAAGAGCAGACATTCAGAAAAACATCAGTAGATCCCATTAAATTCTGCCCCCCCACACCCTCCTTCCCAAAAATAATAGAGAAAGAATGTTACACTTCTCTGCACTTTGGGAGTATAGACAAACATGCAGTTAGGAACAATCTTGAAACATGAAATCAAAAGAGCATCATATGAACAAGCAAACTCCAACTCATGTGCAAATGGGTAACAAAACAACACATGAAAGGTACTTAGGGAGGGAGGGCGGGCAGGAGTCAAGCAGAGAAGCACATTAAATTTATGCTAGATTATATCCTGATTATGCTAAGAATCTATAAGGACAGAAGAACAATTCTGCTCATCAAGTGTGTTCTAAGTCAATATTTCATTCTCACAATAGCCAATCACAACACAAACAAGATATGAATAAAATGCCATCACCCTATTCCAGAGCAATTGATCATAAGATCAACATTTTGAAGGTTGAGATAATATTGAAGGTTGTTATGAGAACCAACTATTGGTAATCATATAATTATAATTCATATAATTACCGTACAGGGACGGGCTGAGGAGTTTAGTCATCATCTGGTGGACAAAATCGCTCAGATCCGGACCGGTTTGGACTCTGACTGGGCAGAGTCTGACATGGAGGAATCAAGCTGTCTTGAGCATGTTATCTGGACTGAGTTCGACCCTGTTTCCCCCGATGACATGGACAGGATCATGAGGAGACTGAGCTCCACCACTTGTTTACTGGACCCGTGCCCCTCCTGACTGGTTTATGCGGCTTGGGAGGAGACACGAGGCTGGTTCCAGGCAGTAATATCTGCTTCCTTGAAGGAGGGTATCTTTCCCACCACCTTGAAGGAGGTGGTGGTGAGACCCCTCCTCAAGAAGCCTGCCCTGGACCCGGCTGTTTTAAATAACTACCGTCCGGTCTCCAATCTTCGCTTTTTGGCGAAGGTTGTTGAGAGTGTAGTGGCGCATCAGCTTCCTCTGTTCCTGGGGGAAACTGATTATCTTGACCCGTACCAATCGGGTTTCAGGCCCGGGTACAGCACGGAGATGGCATTGGTCGCACTGGTGAATGATCTCTGGCGGGCTCGGGACAGGGGATGTTCCTCTGTCCTAGTCCTTTTAGACCTCTCAGTGGCTTTCGATACCATCGACCATGGTATCCTACTGCGGCATCTCAGGGGGTTGGGAGTGGGTGGCACTGTTTTACAGTGGTTCTCCTCCTACCTCCTGGGCTGCTCGCAGTCGGTGTTGACGGGAGGGCAGAGGTCCGCCCTGAGGTATGTCGTTTGTGGAGTCCCTCAGGGGTCGGTCCTCTCTCCCCTCCTGTTCAACAGCTACATGAAACCGCTGGGCGAGCTCATTCGTGGTTTCGGGGTGGGGTATCATCAGTACGCTGATGATACCCAACTTTTTCTTTCCACCCCGAACCAACCCAGTGATGCACTCGACGTGATGTCCCGTTTCCTGGAGGCGGTCCGGGTTTGGATGGGGAGAAACAGGCTTCGTCTCAATCCTGCCAAGACTGAGTGGCTGTGCATACCGGCATCTCAGGTTAACCAGGTTGTTCCATCATTAATGATGGGGGGTGAGGTGTTACCCCCCATCGATAGGGCTCACAACTTGGGCGTCCTCTTGGATTACGGCTTAATTTTGAAGACCATATAGGAGCCGTGACCAGGGGGGCTTTTGCCCAGCTTCGTCTGGTGCACCAGTTGCGGCCCTATCTGGACCAAGATGCCCTACGCACAGTCATCCATGCGCTTGTGACCTCCCGGCTAGACTACTGCAATTCTCTCTACATGGAGCTGCCCTTGAGGACCACTCGGAGGCTTCAACTGGTGCAGAATGCAGCCGTGCAAGTTGTTATGGGAGTTTCCCAATACTCCCGTGTAACACCTCTTCTCCGTGAGCTGCATTGGCTTCTGGTTGCCCTCCGGGTGAGATTCAAGGTGCTGGTAATGACCTATAAAGCTCTGAATGGCTTGGGTCCGGATTATCTAAGGGAACACCTGCTGCCGGCATCAACTTCCCATCGTCCTGTGCGCTCCCACAGGGAGGGCCTTCTAAGGGTACCGCCGGTTAAGGAATGCCGGTGGGTTATTCCCAGGGGAAGGGCATTCTCTGTGGGCGCACCGGCCCTATGAAACCAACTTCCCACGGAACTTAGGACTGCCCCCCCACCTTCGCTCATTTCGCCGGGACTTGAAAACCTGGTTTTTTGAGCTGTCTGGCCCAGACTGAGGGGTTTTAACTAATTTAATTAATTGGGTTTTAGTTTAACTTCAGGGACTATAATTTAATCATAGTTTTAACTGATTTTAATTTTGTATGTTATGTATTTTAATTTTCCCTGTAAACCGCCCTGAGTCCTACGGGAATAGGGTGGTATATAAATTTAAATAATAAATAAATAAATAAATATCTTCCATGACCTTGTCTAATCCCCAATTAAAGTCATCCAAAATAATGGCCATGATTACAATTTATGTGTCATGTATTCTTAACACTCTACATTTTAACAATATATAATGCAAACAAACATGTTTTCAGTTGTCCTTAGTTTTCACTGAACAATCTTAGCTTCGAGTACTATGAAAAATGGAAGAAATTTCCTATGTTTCCATTTCCTACCATGCATAATTTGATATACAAGTTCTGTGGCAATCTTAGATCACCATATAGTGATACTGTAAGGTAAGAACATGAGGAACTGCAGAACAAGATAAAATGTAACGTTTAGTAGCATAATGTATAATATGCTTACGCTGTCCCTTTAAGATCTTTTGGATTTCTTCATTGAGACCTCTTTAAGACCAATGACCTTCTTCATTGTGCATGATGGAGGTTCCTGAGAGAGATGAATGAAGAACAGGTGTGTGCACCAACACTCCCAGCAAAGTCACTCAAGGCATGAAGGTCATCTGTGCAGCTAAAGCAAGCACCTATATCAGGCAGCAGCACTAGAGGAAGGGCTGGAGGCAGATGTTCACTTCAATGAGAATCACAAAGTTATAATTTCATAATGTGTGGGAGGAGGCAATGGTAAATCTGGTATTTTACTAAGGAAACCACAAGGATAGAAAATATATAGTGACAGATGGTATAGATCAGATAGCATTTTACATACTACTAAAAAAAGGGCTGAGGATCTTTCAGAGAACTAATTGTGTTTATGATGTATCTAGATTGAAACCTTCACAATCCTAAGCTTCAAAGACAGAACTACAGTGGGACCATGCAACGTAAGAACCATAAACATGAGAAAGCTCAAGCCAGTGAAAGATGAAATGAACCAACTACATATTGATATCTTAGACATCAACACAATGACATGGACTGCCATTGGATATTTTCGGTCCAACTGCTTACTACTCCAAAAATAAAGAAAAAAGGCGTTGCTTTCAAAAACAGGAAGGATATAGCAAAGTCGGTAGTCGGGTACTTTGAATAATATCAGTTACATTTCACAGACATGCTTTATTATGGTGGCTAACCAAATTTATGTTCCAACCCCAGAGAAACAGCAGGATAACAGGTTTTATGGAGAAGTTCAATCTGAAATTGACAGAAGGTGCAAGTTAGTTATGAGATGAGGTGGGAGACTTGGAAGCCCCAAGTTGGAAATACCAACGAGGTGTCAGTGCTTTGAGCCCAGATCAGGAAATAGATTCCACATGAAGATTTTAGCTTGATTTTATTTAGAATATAAAAACAGAATCTTCCAAGGCTGATTGTTCTTTACCTCCGTTTCCTATACCATCCCAGTGTTGGATGATCCTGAGCAATATTTTAATAGTGTCTGAAATTAGGTATGTTGAAAGATAGTCTGCAACCAAATCTCATCATCAAACACAGATGAATGCTCTACATAGAAAAAAAGCAGGCCAGATGTTTGAGCTGGCTACAGAAAACTCTGTGGAAGAAAAGACATCGTGCATACTGGGTAATTGAAAATGCCAAAGAATGGTCATGTGTGCTTCATTGACTATAGACAGGCCTTTGATTGTGTTCACCATGTCAAGCTGTCCTAAAATATAAATTCCAGAACATCTCATTCTTCCTATGTGAAACCTATGCCCAGGACAGCAACATTCAGCCTGGAGTACATACTGAGGGAATATGAGTTGCTATGCTGATAACACTTCTCTGATACCTAAAATGCAAATGATGTACAAGTACTAGTAATGAAACTTGGGGAATACGGTGATAAAGAAATAAATACAAAAATCAAAAAATGGCAACAAGTACATTAAAAACAATAGCTACTTACCACTCAAATATATTTAAGGCTAGTCTTAAAATTGCCAATAAAGGTATTTCTCTAGTAAATAGCTTCTATGAACTATCATCACTAAAGTACCCAGGAGACATATAATATAATATATAATGGTGTGTGTGTGTGACAAACTTTTACTAAGTTTGCTTCCTAAGATCCTCCTCATTAGAATTGCCAGATATTTTTTTTCTTCTCTAAGCAAACCTTTGTTCCATTTGGGTAGCCAGATCTGCAGATATACATGCCCAAGAATAGGGTAAGAATATGGGCTGAATCATTTTAAGCTAGAAGAGAGTGCTCATTTTCAGTGCTTATATTTCCTGTGCTTTTGTTTAAAAACAAAAAAACCTTTCCTGAAAAGTTAAAAAAAATAGTGCTTCAGAAACAAAACTTTTTCAGGTGTCTAACTGAGAGGATGGCCATTTCTATATTGCTCTTTTCATTCCTCAATTCCTCATCAACAATCTCACACCTAGTTAGGACAACTTTATCTGATCTACCCTAGCCCATTGCACTCATGTTAATTTTTTTGTGCCACATCTGAGTGAGAAATAAATTTGCATATAGGTGTTGCCTCCAATCCTGACTTAATTTGTTTGCTCTGTTCTTCTGGTGCTTGACTTTTGGACCCTATTTTGATCCAGGGAGATTTAAGTGTAAGCTTTAACGAACTATCTGATCACTGCAGAAACAAGAGGTAAACCTACCTAAAAGTATTCCCAATAGTGACTTTGTCAGAAAAAAAACATGATGGACAGACAAGCTGCCCACCATTTCTTATTGCTGTCCTATCGGTGTCATGGAAACTTTATAACACTGCATATTTTTCCAGAAATGTATGCAAACTAAATTACCCCTCTTTAAAAAAAGAAATCCTATGCATTCCAACTCAATAACTCAACTTTAAGAGGAAAGTACAATTCATTACATTTGCAGCCGAGTTTTATAGTAGCCTAGTAACTTAATGTAACCAAATAATCTCTGTACAAAGATTATCTGGAACTTAGAGACGGTGAGTTTGTATATCAACAAAGCATCTTTTTCTGGGTCCTGGTGTTCTATGTTTAGTTGCGTGAATCTTTCTGAAAAGAAAGGATGAAGAGAGGCTGACCTTCTCTATTTATTTAGCAATTTATAGAGTGCCAAGTGGCAGGCAGGCCAGTCACTATCTGAAGGTTATTGACAAATTGATGGAGGGAGAACATTTTTAAATAACTTTTCTTAGGCACTGCAATGTTACACAAGGGCCAAAACCTAGCTTTACAAGAGAATTTCTTTCTCAGGCAGACTTTCTGTGTGGTCTTCTACTTCAAAATAGCTAGCTGAACTGAATCAGAACATGTGTGGCAGATTTTTTAAAAATTAAATGAATGAGCCCATATCCAAGACATTTATACATAAGGACCAAATTTAGGTCACCTGAAAGTAAATACATGTATTTCTGCTTTGAAAAAAAAATGTACCAGTAGATGGCCAGTTCATGTAACCCAAATTACTATCCCTAGCCAGCGGGCATTTGGTACCAAGTGGGTGGCAATGACGTTATTAAAGCTTATGGATCCAACTACCAATAACTTTTTTCTTTCTTTCTCTATTTCTGGCTGCAGATCAGATGCAAAAGTCCTCAGCTTGCAACCTTACTTCTTCCCTCGTTTTCTTTCTGAGGCAGAGGGTTACAGAATGAATTCACTTCCGAAACCCACAAAAGTCATATCAAGAAGGATTTTCATTCTCAGATGGAGAGGGTTTTGTCTTGTTAGATTCCCCAATAAGAAGAGATCTTTGGAGACAGTGGTTGTAGTCAAAAAGACAACACATTTTTGTTCTGGGTGTTCTGCTTTTTTTTCCTCCTCTACTATCCATCTTTCATCCATCTACCCCACCCAGAAAGGCCAACAGCATGAATGGATGACTTGTCAGAGATCCAGAATGAGCCTTGCCAGACAGCTTTTGAAATCAAATTGAAAACCAAAAATTTCAACCAACTTTGTGGCATTGAAAATACCACCTTACAACAGCACTTGATAGTATATCCGTAAGCTCCAAAAGCAAAACAAAATGTCTGAAAGTTGTTCAAACCTTATTTTCACAAGATTTTACACAAGATTATGATGGTCTTTGGGGAAGAAATGGAGGTAGTGACAGATTTTATTTTCCTGGGCTCCAAGATCACTGCAGATGGGGACTGTAGCCAAGAAATTAAAAGACGCTTGCTCCTCGGGGTGGGGGGAAAGCCATGGCAAATCTAGACAGCACACTAAAAAGCAGAGACATCATCCTGTCAACAAAAGTGCGTATAGTCAAGGCTATGGTCTTCCCAGTTGCAATGTATGGCAGTGAAAGTTGGACCATAAAAAAGGCTGAGCGTCAAAGAATTGAGGCCTTTGAACTATGGTGCTGGAGAAGACTCCTGCGAGTCCCTTGGACTGCAAGGCGATCCAACCGGTCAGTCCTAGAGGAGATCAACCCTGACTGCTCTTTAGAAGGTCAGATCCTGAAGCTAAAACTCAAATACTTTGGCCACCTAATGAGAAGGAAGGACTCACTGGAGAAGAGCCTAATGCTGGGAAAGATTGAAGGCAAGAGAAGAAGGGGACGACAGAGAATGAGGTGGCTGGATGGAGTCACTGAAGCAGTAGGCGCGAGCTTAAATGGACTCCAGAAGATGGTAGAGGACAGGAAGGCCTGGAGGAATGTTGTCCATGGGGTCGCGATGGGTCGGACACGACATTGCAACTAACAACAACATGATGGTTTTATGAAATTTCAGTAATCTACCACTGATTTTTGGAGGAGACATTAATGTCATTCTGTGAAAATACACAGTGGCACTGGAGAGGCTGTTGATCTCTGTCTTATAGCAATTGCTGCAGGAAATCAGTACAAAATGCAGAAGGTAAATCTTAGATGGACTTCCTCTCTGGTATTACATAAAATTATCTAAACGTTTGTAATGTCAGACCACACAATTCTTGCTTTTTACCTATTGATATTTTCTACACACCATTTTTGGTGTGCAGAAAATATCGATAGCTAAGATACAAGAATTATGTGGTCTGACATTACAAGCTGGATTTAAACCAAAAACATTTTGATAGTCATGTTAAAAATAACTCAGGAATCATATCAGGGCAACCTGTCTTCTTTATTCTTGAGTGATGTTGAAATAATTTTATTATTTATTATTATTATTAATTTTATTTGTATACCGCCCTTCTCCCAAAGGACTCAGGGCGGTGAACAGGGCAATACATGTTAAAAAGACAGAATACAAAAATTAAAAAAGATTAAACAAGTGCCCAGAACTCTTAGATAGATGAAAACACATTTAAAAGTAATAAAAACCCAACCCCCTCCCATCAGGCCAGGCCAGCTTGTTCAAAAAGATACGTCTTTAGATCGTGCCGGAAGGAGCGAAGGTCGGGCGCCATCCGGAGCTCAACCGGAAGATGGTTCCATAAATCTGGCGTGCCCACAGAGAACGCCCTCCCCCTGGGGGCCACCAGTCGGCATTCTTTGACCGGTGGCACCCTGAGGAGACCCTCTCTGTGGGAGCGTATTGGGCGGAGGGAAGTTGATGCTGGCCGCAGGTGCTCCCCAAGGTATTCCGGACCCATGCCATGTAGGGCTTTGTAGGTCAATACCAGCACCTTGAACCTCACCCGGAAGACAACTGGGAGCCAATGCAGCTCGCGGAGCAGAGGTGTAACATGGGAGTATCGGGAGACTCCCAACACAACTCTCGCGGCTGCATTCTGTACCAGTTGGAGCCTCTGAGTGGTCTTCAAGGGCAGCCCCATGTAGAGAGCGTTGCAGTAGTCTAAACGAGAGGTCACGAGTGCATGAGTGACCATACGCAGGGCATCCCGGTCTAGATAGGGCCGCAACTGGCGCACCAGGCGAACCTGGGCGAAGGCCCCCCTAGTCACGGCCACTATGTGATCTTCCAAAGTAAGCCGTGAATCTAGGAGGACTCCCAAGTTGCGAGCCCTATCTACGGGGGGTAATAGCTCACGGGATGCCGGTATGCACAGCCACTCAGTCTTGTTGGGGTTGAGTTGAAGTCTGTTCCTCCCCATCCAGACCCGAACCGCTTCCAGGCAACGGGACATCACGTCGAGGGCATCACTGGGATGGTTTGGGGTCGAAATAAAAAGCTGGGTATCATCAGCGTACTGATGATACCCAACTCCAAAACCACAAATGATCTCACCCAGTGGTTTCATATAGATGTTGAACAGGAGAGGCGAGAGGATCGACCCCTGAGGGACTCCACAAGCGAGAGGCCTCGAGGTCGACCTCTGCCCCCTGCCAACACCGACTGCGAACGTCCCAGGAGATAGGAGGAGAACCACTGAAAGACTGTGCCTCCCACTCCCAATCCCCTGAGACGCCGCAGTAGGATACCATGGTCGATGGTATCAAACGCCGCTGAGAGGTCTAATAGGACTAGGACAGAGGAATGTCCCCTGTCCCAGGCCCTCCAGAGATCATTCACCAGAGCGACCAATGCCGTCTCCGTGCTGTGCCCGGGCCTGAAACCCGATTCGTACGGGTCTAGATTATCCGCTTCATCCAGGACCAGAGGGAGCTGATGCGCCACCACACTCTCAACAACCTTCGCAAGAAAGCGAAGGTTGGAGACTGGACGAAAGTTATTTAACACAGCTGGGTCCAAGGCAGGCTTCTTGAGGAGAGGTCTCACCACCGCCTCCTTCAAGACGGCGGGGAAACTGCCCTCACTCAAAGAGGCAGATATGACCGCCTGGAACCAGCCTTGTGTCCCCTCCCGAGCCGCATAAACCAGCCAGGAAGGGCACGGGTCCAATAAACATGTGGTGGAGCTCAACCTCCCCATAATCCTGTCCACTTCCTCTGGAGTCACAGAATCAAACTCCTCCCAGATAATATCAACAAGACCGCCCGTGTCCTGATCGTCAGACTCTGCCCAGTCGGAGTCCAGACCGGTCCGAATCTGAGCGATTTTGTCCGACAGATGTTGACTAAACTCCTCGGCACGACCCTGCAAGGGTTCCTCCCTCACCTCCTGATTAAGGAGGGAGCGGGTCACCCTAAACAGGGCGGCCGGCCGGTTATCTGCGGATGCGACAAGGGTAGCGAAGTGGTTAGACCTCGCCACCCTTATCGCTGCGAGATAAGACCTCATATAGGTTCTTAGTCGCAATTGGTCGGATTTGGATCGGCTGGACCTCCAACAGCTCTCTAGGCCCCGTCTCCGACACTTCATCTCCCGAAGCTCCACGGATAACCATGGAGCTCGCTGGGATCTGCGCCGAGTCAGGGGCCGCAAAGGTACAACTCGGTCAAGTGCCTCCGTGGCTGCCCTTTCCCAGGCTTCCACTAAGGTATTCACCGAGTTGTGAGCAACGGAGGCAGGTGGGGGTCCCAGCGCTGCCTGGAACCTATTAGGGTCCATTAAGCACCTGGGGCGGTACCATCTAATTGGCTCCACACACCCACGGCGGGGAGTGGCAAAACAGAAGACCAGCCACAGGAGATGATGATCGGTCCATGACAGGGGCATAACAATTGGGGAGCCCCCACCAAGATCATCTAACCACCGTCCAGATAAGAAAACTAAGTCAAGGGTGTGGCCTCCCTCATGAGTCAGTCCATGAATTACTTGCGTCAGGTCCATGGCCATCATGGAAGCCATGAACTCCTGAGCTAACTCAGATGATCCTCCCAGGGATGGTAGATTGAAGTCACCCAAAACTATGAGTTTGGGGAACTCAGTCACCAACCCTGAGAGGATGTCGAGAAGCTCAGGCAGGGCTGCTGCTGCGTGACTAGGCGAAAGGTATACCAGCAGCAAGCCCAACTGCGCCCCAGGACCACATCTCAGAAAGAGAGACTCACACCCGACTATCTGAGGAACGGTGGCCTCCCACGGACACAAGGTCTCCCTCATAACTACCGCCACTCCCCCGCCCCTACCCTGAGCCCGAGGCCGGTGTAGCACCCGGAAACCTGGAGGGCAAAGATCAACCAGAGGAATACCACCCTCTGGGCCCAGCCAAGTCTCCGTGATGCAAGCCAGGTCCGCATGCTCACCCTCAACCAGTTCCCGGACAAGAGGAGCCTTATTAACAACGGACCTGGCGTTCAAGTACACCAGCCGGAGCTCAGGTGGCTGCACATCCTCGCTCCCGGGACCTCGGGGCAAAAGCAGAGGGTCGGAGCGCCTCACCACTTGTAAATAGCGGGGATGCCCTCCCGGATATCGATACGGCCCTCTGTTCTTACACCTGCTGCCATTCCCTAATGTCGTGGGAATAGGTAGTCCCACGACCCGCTCCAGAGC
Organism: Vipera berus; assembly: GCF_964194415.1. Lineage (NCBI taxonomy): Eukaryota > Metazoa > Chordata > Lepidosauria > Squamata > Viperidae > Vipera > Vipera berus. The sequence continues at coordinate 254,543,597 of NC_138203.1, forward strand.
TCCGGAGGCAACCGATCCCCACTCCCCCCCTGCACGATCAATCCTGAACCTGGCCCTCCCCCTTAACTCCTTAAATTTTTTTGCTAAAAAACAGATCAGGGGTCTCTTCCTAACAATAAACTGGAGACCCCAATCCATACCTGACCATCTCTCTGGGTCCCAACAATTGGGCCCGTCATCAAGAGGAAAGGTAACGAAGAAGGCGGGACGCACCCAGGAGGGGGGAGTACCCCTGAGGGCGTATAAGTCCATGTCAGAATAACGTAAGCGTGCCATGACTGGCCATGTGAGTTCGGGAAGTGGCAGTCAGATGTTGAAAGATGATGTCATATCAGGAGGAGTATATGAGTCCAAAACCGCCAGTCCAGCACAACTCTCACTTGTGCTGGGTACCCCAGAAACAGACAGCAGTCGATCTCTCACCCCAACCTCGAGTCTGATCTGGGAGGTAGATGGAGATCCCATCCAGGGAGAAAGAACATACCCTCACGGATCTCTCACATCCGGAGGGTTGTAGATGAAAAGAAACTGAGCCGCCCTCTCACAGCGACTCTTCACCCCGGGTCCTCCTGAGTCTATGGGGGACAGGAGAAACAGCATACAAGAGTCCAACTCCATATGGGTGATAGGCAAGCCCAGCCCAACTTGGAAGCCATAACTCCAGGCCATGATTGAAAGCTGCCTCAGATCTCTTAAGGCAGTAGCTCTTGAATCAGCGGGGGGTGGTGGTAGATAGCAGCAGGTAGCAGATAGGAGCAAGCGAGGAGTCAATAAAAATATCCCAGCTCCTCCAGTAGCATTAGCCATGTCTCTATCTGCCCCAAAACTGGTCTCTGTCGCCTGGTAGTCCGCAGCAAGAACCGTTGTGGAAGGGCTGCCATGCAGGATTCTGCGCTGCGCTGGGCAACCCGCAGCATTACCCACGCCGCAACCCACAGCATTACCCACGCCGCGGCCTTCGCCTGTGCCGCAGTTCCTCCAGTTGTTCTGGCCATTCGGGGCCATGGCTCTATCCGCCCCCAAAACCAGCTGACTTGGGCGTTTTCAAGCCACGGCTCCTCCGGCAGCATTCGCTCTTGCTGCAGTTCCTCCAGCTTCTCCTCAAGCTTCTCCAGCCAATTCCAAGCGTTCCAGGCTGGAGCATTCACTCCCGTCGCAGTTCCTACAGCCATTTTGAGCCGTTTCTGATCGATTCAAGCCGCGGCTCTCTCTGCCCCGAAAAACAGCTGATCGGGCGTTTCAAGCCGCGGCGTTTCAAACAGAGCCAGAGCCAGAGCCATGATCTCCAAGCAGGACCTCCAGTCACCTCGCACCGGTATGGAGGGCACCGACGCCCCAAAAAGCAAAGATGGCAAAGCAGTCTGTTCATCCAGCCCTAACATGGAGGCATTATGCACTCCCAAGGGCGCCCCCCAAGACCACCAATCCACGCCAAACTCACGGAGCTCACGGAGCTCAGCTCGACACGTCCGCCATCTTAGAAAGGTGTTAAGATTAATTTTATTCTCCTTTCGCTTAAAAGTTTGAACTTAATGGCATACAGAACAGAATTGCCTCACCATTCCACTCCACATCTGTTCCACACATAAGAGGCAGAGAGCAATATGATGGGAAGGCTATTTTTGTTAAAGAAGTATTTCCATTTCCTTTAAGAATAATAAGGTTTGGCATGGAAAGAGATCAAAAACTAAGGGTGGAGAGAAAAGTAATTTGAAGACTATGTCAATCTTGGTCAAGCTAAATCATTCTGTCTTCCTTTCCTCTCCAAATCCATTATATATGTGCAGTTTTGAAAGCTAAAAGCTGTATTGCAAAACTCAGAGAAATGTGAAGTCTGAAATGTAACTGTGTTTCAATCTATTGGAAGTGTAAATTAAGACGAGGATCTTATGACCGGCATCTCTATTATAACTACTATGTGGACAGCAATTTAAACAATCTATTTTCCTTGCAGGAGTTGTAAACAAAACCATTTTAAGAATAGAGATGGATCTGTCATCCTAGAATTTTGAGTCAGAAAGTGAGTACTCTTCTAATGCAAATATGAAGCATACCTTTGGAAGAAGAAAATTCCATTTTGAAAGAACAGAGGGAGAAAGAATAAGCTTTATGCTAAACTAAAGATTTCAGTTTTATTTCCCAAGACCAGGCCTATCATTGATCAGAATGAGGCAGCAGCTGTTCAGAACTGTGTTTCATCTGTTGTTTTCAGGTTTGGTAATAATAATAATAGCAACTGAGTTGCTATTTGCACAAAGACTGAGAGGTAACACTGAACTGTTTGCTTATTATTATTTTTTAAATAAAACTTTAGTTTTACCATTTTTCCTCAGGTAACAAAATGTCTTAGGCCAGCTCTACTGTTTCCTCATACTGTTGGGTTTGGCAGGATCAGAAACTAAGTAGCTACATATAACTGATTGGGTTGATGTTTTATTAAAGTGTGTATGTGTGATTTATTAAAGTGTCTCTGTGTGTGTGTGTACAGTGTGTGATCATAACAAGAGGTGTAGATTTAAATCTCCCTACCTCACATGGATAATTTTATTTGTGCTTACATAAACATTGGAGTAGCACATGCCACATCTTTTAACATTCCAAATAATTTGCTCCTAAATTCGGGCAATAAAATGTATTATTCTAAAGTCAGGAAAACATGGATTAGTAACCAATGGCTCACCTATGACAGCTCTAGTCCTAGAGGTTTAGCACTGAGATCATCTTTATCAGGGTGGGTAAGTTTAAAAATAATTAGATTTTGCTTCTTATCTGCTGTGTATAATTTTTTGGCTTATAATTTCTTATTCTTTTTCTGCATTTTCCCTGCTTTGCACTTCTGTTTGCTAGGACATACATTTAGAGAGAGTTAATGTTCCCAGAAGAGAGTCAGTTTGGCATAGTGGTTAAAGCATCAGGCTTGAAGCCAGAAAACTGTGAGATCGAGTCTTGCCTTAGAAATGAAACCAGCTGGGTGACCTTGAGCCAACAACTCTCTCTCATCTCTAGGAAGGAGCTAATAGCAAACCATTTCCCACATTCATTAAGTGCATCTGGCTTTCCCTACTGACTTTACTTGCTAGAAGCCATCTAGAAAGGTTGCTGTTGGTGATTATGTCACCCAGGGATGCTGCAACCTCCATAAATATATGCCAGTTGGCAAGCAACCAAATTCTGATCATGTGTCTGTGGAGTCTTAAGTGGAAGGACTGGTTGTAAGTAACTTTTTTCAGTGCTGTTGTAACATTGAATGAATGGTTGTAAGTCGAGGACTATCTGTGATTAGCCCAGATGAAATGCTTTGGAGGACTAATCATTTCAGAGGAGATCGAGACCATAATCTCATTCCCATTCCTACAGGATGCAGATGTAGTGGAATTTTTTAATTCTTTGTATAGCTCAGGCTCATTCCTGTATTCCAAATGCATTACACTCACAGCCCCACAACATTACATATTCAGTTTCACCTATTTTAGAGACCACTTTAGGTTCACATTAGATATTATCATCTTGCTTCTCTATATACTTACACACCAGATCTCCTAAAGGAGCCCTTCTGCAAATTTGAGCCTGCTTTTTTTTGTCTTTTCCTTTAACAACCTTTAAATGCCCAACCTACTAGGAAATTCAAGTTTCCATGGTTCCATGTGCCAAGGAAAACCATAACAACCAAGCTTATTTATATTTGTGCTACATATGCATGATCTCAGAATGGTAAGAATCCTTGTCCTAAGACTGATTCAGCCAACTGGTGGTAAGTATTGTCTATTCTTCCAGATCACTGCATTCTGATCAAGTTTTTACATGAAAGGATTCACTCGGCAACTTCACTTGTTAAAAGAACTGTGCTAAAGAACTGGATTATAGTATTAGTCAATAGGTAAACATGATTTGGGAAGGGAAATCAACACTCCTTTTATGAAAGCTCTGCTTCCTAAAGCTTTCTCTCAGAGTGCCAACAACAATACGAATAAGAGCCAACGTGTCAATATATTACGCACTTGAATTTTCAGAAATCCTTAGAGAAAAATCTTTCATCAAAGGCCATTATGAAAAAGAGTGGTGGATTGGGGTGGTGGATTTTGATTTTATAGTTTTGCAATGGTCTAGTCATTGGGTGGGCAGAAGAAAAAAAGGACTGGGTTGTTCTAACTTAAATAATTGTTCAAAAAGGGGGAATTCAGCAAGTGTAGCTTTTATGACAAGGTGCATCTATTGAAAGTGACCCTTCTACATATATTACTAGTCATTACAAATACATTAGCTTCATCCTCTTTTGCATCTGCTGTTTTAAAAAAGCAAAGGAACAGAATGAACACTCAAGACTCTGTTTGCATTAAAGATTACATTGCATTAAAGACTTATCAGTCCTTAACACATTCTTTGGAAATAGCCCTTACCGCAGTCACTGAACAAAAAAGTCATTCATATTTACTGCTAAAATTATAGATTGTAAATAAAAATACAGAAGGAGTTTATATAAAGTGATAGTAAAAAAAAATCCTAACAATGAGACAATAAGAAAAAAAATAGGTAAACTAAAATACTTCTGTTTACAGTCCCTAGAAGCTGATTGTCTATTTTTGATAATGTACTACATCTTTAAAAAGTCTTAATAGAATACTTAAGGACTATAATGCTGGTTTAATATTTTACTAAATTTTAAAAGTTGAAACATTAAAATATAAAATCAGCCCTATTGATTAAATATGATTGAAGGCCTGGAGACAAAAACATATGAAGAACAGTTGCAGAATTGGGTATGGCTAGTCTAGAGAAAAGAAGGACTAGGGGAGACATGATAACAGTATTCCAGTATTTGAGTTGCTGCCACAAAGAAGAGGGGGGTCAACTGATTTACGAAAGCACCAGAAGGCAAGACAAGAAACAATGTATGGAAACTAATACATTGGAGAGAAGCAACCTGCAATTAATGACAAACTTCCTAACAGTGAGAACAATTAACCAGTGAAACAGTTTGCCTTCAGAAGTTGTAGGTGCTTCTTCACTAGAGGTCTTTAAGAAGAGACTGGATAGCCATCTGTCTGAAATGGTATAGGGCAGGGGTCTTCAAACTCAGCCCTTTTATGACTCATGGACTTCAATTCCCAGAATTCCTCAGCCAGTGTGCCTGGCTGAGGAATTCTGGGAGTTGAAGTCCATGAGTCATAAAAGGGCCGAGTTTGAAGACCTCTGGTATAGGGTCTCCTGCTTGAGCAGGGGGTTGGACTAGAAGATTTCCAAGGACCGCTCCAACTCTATTCTGATTGATTGATTAACTGATTGGTTGATTGATTGATTGATTGATTGATTGAATGGGAGGTTTACCAAATTCTTTATTAAGATCGCAAACCACTTCTACTAACTGGTTTCCACAATACAATACAATATAAAACCTAAAACACTTATCTAATTAAATCTGATGTTCCTAAAGCATTTTTATATTTGGATATAGGAATATATACTTGACTAGACATTGGAAACACCTTGATCTCACCGCGATGTGGGCCTGAATTAATTTCAGCCCACATCTAGATTCCAATATCAAAGTTCTATGTTATAGTTATACATTTGACTGATAAAGTACACTTTTGCTAGAAAAACAGAAATACATCTAAACATTGATATAGAAAAGTGATATTTGGATGATTTCTCATAAATAAATTTAACCCAATGAAAACGTTGTGATTTACTTCTTTTAACAGCCAAGTTATAAGATCTCAACATAAGTGGGTTAGGTGATGAATAAACTTGAAGCAAAGCATTTTACCTTGTATGAAATGACAGAATAACAGCTGCCCTACCTAACCTCCTTGCTATAATTTTCCTAATTTATATGCAAGCAAAACATTTTTCTTTTCTCTTTTTTTGTATAGATTATATTAGTTTTTATAGGGTTAGGAATAAGGTGGGGTTGGGGTTGGGGTTGGGATTTGGGTTAGGGTTAGGGGTTTTCCAAATAACATTCTCAACATTTAGCAAACAGCATAATGTCTGGGTTCATGTGTTTAACAAAAAATAATAGATAATAGTCAATTATTATAAACAATAGATTAATTAATCTCTCAATAACCTTCTTGCTAATATATATTCAAAATTGCTTATCACGGTCCTTTCTCTCTAACTCTTTTTTCTAGCCATTGATAGAAATTATCCCATGTTCTAAAATATACTGAGTCTTCTTCCTCTTTTATCTTTAAAGTCAATCTATCCATTTCTGCACACCCTAGAATTTTCTTAATTAGTACTTCTTCAGCTGGTAAATTTTCATTTTTCCAATGTTGGGCAAATCCAATTCTTGCTGCCATTAGTACATGTAGTATTAAATATCTGCCCAAGCAAAACATTTTTCTAACATCCTCAAACAAATGACACCCAAAACAGTTTCTTCTACAAAACAGTAGATTATGTCTCATAACAATGGCCCAAGTTCACCTATTATAATAAGCCTCAATATGCTTTCTAAATTACTTCCCCAGAATTGTTCTTTTCTTTTTTCTTTTTTTAAAAAAAAGGATTAACAGAAGTTTATAAATGAGATATAAAAATGAGATTATAAAAACAATAAACGATTCTGCTCCAGATGTGATCAGCTGGTCTTGCACAATGTCTTGGGCCTTCAAATGAGGAGGTGTATCTACTTCAAGGCCAGGATGATACTATACCAGGGGTCTTCAAACTTGGCCCTTTTATGATTTGTGGACTTCAACTCCCAGAATTCCTCAACCAGTATGCTTGTAGCTGTAACTGACCTAGGACTTCTTTTAGTGCTGATCCCATAAATAAAAATAGCAGGTCACTTTAGATTTGGCTTTTCATACAAAGATTTGAGAGTCTTATATTGTGATATATTTGTGCCTGAGAAGAGTGGAGCAGTCATGGAATCATGCATGGAATCATACTTGTGGTGAGATGGGTGACAAACAAATTTAATAAATAAATACAGTAGTCTCAAGTCTTCTGAAAAATTAAAAAATGTATAATACAGCAAGATGTTGCTGCAGTCTGGGTTCAGCCTCTTTATTTTATTAACCAACTCTGGTAAATCACATGTGCTTGTCCTAGAGAGAGAATAAAAATAATTTTATTCATACACACACACACATCACACATCACACAAAGAAAGTTGGTAATAGCTTCTTATAAAAAGAGGCTCTGTTCTATCAGTTTCACAGAATTATTTATGGACTGTGCCATGTCATTCAAGTTTTGCTATGGCCCATTAAATATTCACCTGGACATTGCATCATTTAACAAGTGGAATGTGGTGCTCCATGTGTGTGTTTTGCTTTTCTAAGAGTGCCTTGGTAGACATTCAGTATTGTGTATATACACTACCTGTTAGGTCAAGCAATGCACTATATGTCTTCACAGGGAAAAGTTATTATACATTTCATTATTCATTACATACAGCTGTAGACAAAGCATTGGTCTAACTCTTACTACACCCATTACTATTTGTTTACTCTCTCATGACAACAGTATTTACTAAGTAAATTTACTTTGATCATAATATCTCCACATGACCTAGATTTCTATGCACAAGACCACAAGCACATAGCCTTTCTTGTTCTAGTTATTCTTCTGATAGGAAAATAAATACTATTGAAAAATGATCTCTGGAACTCTTGAAAATTGATAAACTCTATTTCAGGTCATGTTCAACATTTCTTGCACAGATTTTTCAAAAAATCTCATTCAGTTTGAAGGAAAAGCAATTACTTGAAAACCTGTATAAAGAATTTTTTTTTACAATGGAAGTCTTTATGAATTATAGCACGGTACAAAACCAGCAATAATTAATGAAATTAATTATTGGACCGGGATGCCCTGTGTACGGTCACTCATGCGCTCGTGACCTCTCGTCTGGACTACTGCAATGCTCTCTACATGGGGCTTCCCTTGAAGACCACTCGGAGGCTCCAACTGGTACAGAATGCAGCTGCGAGAGTTGTCTTGGGAGTTTCCCAGTACTCCCATGTTACACCTTTGCTCCGCGAGCTGCATTGGTTACCAGTTGTCTTCCAGGTGAGGTTCAAGGTCTTGGTGATGGTCTTTAAGTCCTTACATGGCATGGGTCTGGAATACCTCGGGGACCACCTGCTGCCGGCGTCGACTTCCCTCTGCCCTGTGCGTTCCCACAGAGAGGGCCTCCTCAGGGTGCCTCCGGTCAGAGAATGCTGGCTGGTGGCCCCCAGGGGGAGGGCCTTCTCTGTGGGCGCCCCGGCTTTATGGAACCAACTGCTGGTTGAGCTCCGGACGGCACTGGATCTTCGCTCCTTCCAGCGTGGGCTAAAGACCCATTTATTTGAACAAGCTGGCCTGGCCTGATGGGGGAACGTTAGGGTTTTAATGGGTTTTATATTGTGATTGTTTTAATTGGGCAATTATTTAATCCTTTTTTTAACTTTTGTATTTCTATTTATATGCCCTGTTCACCGCCCTGAGTCCTCCGGGAGAAGGGCGGTATATAAATTTAATAAATAAAAATAAATAAAAATAAAAATAAAATGTTGGCTGCATTTTTAAGGGTAAAGTGAGGACGTTCTTATGCAAATATATAGGTCACCATAGGATTCTCAGTGGAGTATTGCCATTGAATTGAATAGATGCATTGTGGGAGAAATCACCATCAGAGACCTCTTATTTGGCTTTTTCCAAAAGTAAAGACTGGTGCTTGAAGTTTGCTGCCAGATAGCAGTGAAGTAAACATCAAGACACCCAAGAAACATCACTTGAAAACATTGTAAACCTCATGGGTGTGAGATGAAACTAGAAGCTTCTTTTCCTGGGAGGTTTTCAAAAAATCCAAAGACAGATTTACTTAGCTAGTTAGCTGATTTGTATCCTGTCTTTCAGCCCAGAGCATTCTCTAGCCCACCTCATTGGAAAAATTGACTTGGGTAAAAAAATAAAGACACAAGCTCATTATTTTACTAATATTAAGTTTCTGCAAGTAATACGAACAAGCTAAAAAGATTGGCCTCCCAGGACACTGTTGGTATCCATGACTGCCTAATTCTTCCCAGCTCCAGATATCTAATTTTTATTGAACTGGATCCTCACCTTGCATCACCTGCTCATTATATTTTGCAAACAAAATATAATATATATAGACAGTATGACTGGGGAACTGGCATAGTTACTATATTTAATTAAATAAAAATTAATTTTAATTACAAGGAAAAATAAATTGAATCAACTGAATTTAACTGTTGTCCTGGCCTCACATTTTACAACTCAAAGGGGAAATGCAGCCTTCATCTCAGAAGATATTGTGTATCTCTAACATGAAAGAACCAATATATAGATCTGTGTTAGATCAGGTAATATGTTCAGTCCACTTACTGCCTCTTTTAAGTTACAAACAATTTGAGTAACAATGAGTAACATTAGATCTGGAGACTAAATCATGTGAAGAATGGCTAAAAGAACTAGGTATGTTTACTTAACAAAGAGAAGACTGAGGGGAGACATCATAGCAGCTGTCATAGGGAAGAGGATGTCAATTTATTCTCCATAGAATCTGAGGGTAGGACAGGTAGCAATGAGTAAAAGCTAATCAGAAGGAGATCCAATGTGGAAACAAGAAGGAATTTCCTGAGAATAAACTCAATTAAGCAATGGAACAGCTTGCCTTCCAGAATTGTGGGTGCTCACTAAAGGTTTTCCATAAAAGATTGGACAACCATTTGTACTAGACGGTTGAGCAGATGAGGACTTCAGGCACGTGGTTGGAATTCCAAGATCTTTTCCAGCCTTATAAAACACAAAATATTTATTTATTCATTTGTTAATTTAACTTTCTCCTTCCTTTCCACCTTATAAAGTTTGAGAAGGGTCCAGGTTTTGTTGAGCTGAAGTCCAGAATACTTTTAGGTCTTCCTAAGCAAGATTCCAGAATAGCTCTGAGATTTGTTAGGTTCCAGTCCAGAATAGCTTTAATATCTTCTAGGGTCAGGATGGAAAATTCTTTGAGATTTTGCTGGATTTGAGCCCAGTATGGTTCTGAGATTTTTCTGGTTGAGTTAGGTCAGGGGTAGGCAACCTCGGCTCTTTTATGACTCATGGACTTCAACTCCCAGAATTCCTGAGCCAGCTGGCTCAGGAATTCTGGGAATTGAAGTCCATGAGTCATAAAAGAGCCAAGGTTGCCTACCCCTGAGTTAGGTGATCAACATAATACAACTGAATGCAGCTTTACAAAAACCATTGCAAAAATTTGCCCTTCTCCAATTTGTCCTTCAGAAGCGGGAGCCACTTTACATAACAAATAACAAGGAGTTTTTTAAAATGAATGAGTTTCTTTATATATTCAACCCCAAACCTAAGCTGTTCTTTCCTCTGATAAAGTCTTTCATGTTCCAGATCTCCTCCCACCTTGTTAGATAACAGAGGAAACAGAATGTGATAAAAGTTCCTTTGTAAGCCAAAATCATTTTTACCAAACCTTTTCCTCTCACAGCTACACAGTCCTTCCCTGAGATTAGAAAAATCCCTGTTTGAAGCGGTTAACTTCAAAAAGTATAGGGGGAAAACCCCACCACCAACAAATGGATTGGGTTCCTCCCTCACACAAATTCTACAAATACAGATCTGTTCAGATTTGTGCAGCACCAAAAACATGGGCCTATGGTCAGGCTTTCATGCTCAACAATTCTATTTTTCAGTAAGCCTCTAATATAAATAATAAAAGAATTAGCTCTTAGTCTTCGTGATAGTTGGAAAACTATCATGAAGAGCTATTTTTTATTATTTATATTCTGCAGACTTCTGTAAAGAGATTTATACACCAAATTTTGGAGTAAGGCTAGCTGATCTGGTCTTTATGCTTCTCACTAAGGCAAAAACAAACCAACTGCATTGCATCTTAAAGATAAGGCAAAAGTAGTTGTATTCTTACAAGCAAAGAATTATTCAGAAGTAGGATTTTCCTCATAAGGAAAATAACCTTGGAGTCCCCAGAGAAGCATGATATGGCCCATTGCCTACCCAAAATTAATAATAGACCATGGTAGCTCTCCTGTCTTTCCAGAAGCACAACGCATAACAAATGATCTTACAGGTAACTTCACAGAACCAAAATGTCTGCCAAGGGAATGTAGCTGAAATCAGGAATTTGGGCTTCACAACCTTCAGTTTCAAGTGGTTAGTGTTGGAACAATGTTTCATGTCTTAGTTTTCTTGGACATCTAGTTGATCCTTTAGATATTTTCTTGCTTTTGACTTTGTTTGCACTGACTAGTGGTCAATTCTAAAACGATCTAAAAACGTATTTATTTGAGCAATCTGACCTGGTCTGATGGGTTAGGGTTGGGGTTTTAAATATGTTCTTAATTATTGTTTTAAATTTTAAATTTGGGCATTATATTTAATTGTATTTTAACTTTTATATTCTGTTTTTTATATTTATTGCCCTGTACACCGCCCTGAGTCCTTTGGGAGAAGGGCGGTATAAAAATATAATAAATATAATAAATAAATTCTGATGAGTGGACTTGTGCCTTGTTGTCTGAACTACTCTATAATTAGTGTAACCATAACAGAAATGATTTAGCAGACCTCAGGAAGAGAATGTGGCTTTTGATGGACTACTAAGACTCTAATAGGCAGAAAGCCATTTTGGCGCTTTTGATGGATCAGTTTTAGATGATTGAAATCACTCTCACCCATTCTGGATGTGACAAGACATCTGCAAAAAGACTGGAAACTAAACTCATGCATAGCAGCCAAATAGAAGTTCAAAGGTCCTGAATAAACAGAAGTAGAATTGCCAAGACCTTCCAGTTATTAGTTTGTTTTTCTCTGACATTGTTTGTGAAAGGGAAAGACCTTTTACATTTTGGTAGAAATCAAACATTTAATATTTACTCGTGTTGTTTTGTTTCTCTTTGCTATTGATTCTTGATGGCTTGGGTTTAGAGAAATGTTAGGACTTTAGAAATCCAAGTTTAGGCCTTGCTGTGAAAGAATCCATCAGATTATTTTTTTCCAGAAGAAACAGGCCAACAAAAAGCCATGCCACCAATAATTTAACTTCTGTGTCAAAACTCCACCTTTCTGAATTTCTTCCATTCCTCCACGGATTTGTTATACAAAGTCAGCTCAAATGGCCCAACCCGTAAGTTTGATAATCAACAATAGAAGTAGCTCACTAAATGCATGCCAAACAGAAGGGAGGATCTAAAGAATATATTATTGGAATATTTTGTATTGAAGTAGAAAAGGAACCCTTGGTGGAACATACTGGATTTTGTGGGCAAGTTAATGCATGCTCTGAAAATGTCTACTTAATGGGGAGGCTGGCCATTCACAAAAGGGCAACTTTGGAAGGAAAAGTATCTCAACCCACTGATTTACTCAAATATTTCCTGCTCTCTACATGTGGTACTTCCTACAACCTACATCTTGTGCTTGTGGGATTTTAAAACTGTGTCCTGAGTTTTGTATTTAACAACCCATTGGATAATGATGTTGGACGGTCTTGATTGACTTTGAACCAAAGCAACTTTCTATTTGTATTTGGTTCATTTTTAGGAAGACTAGCCTTGTTCCTGGAAAAATCCAATAAGAGTTCCTTCTTGTTGTCTTCCCATGGCCCAAGGACATGTACAGGGTGGTATGCTCAAATATAAAAAATGTGGTTACAGCAGAGCAATCCATTGTAGTGCAATGCGCATAAAACACTAGCAGGACTTGAGGTGATGGTGATTACCATATTGATTTCTTAAATACACACACAAAGCCCATGAACATCCATGAACATCCCACCTTGAAATGTGAAGGGTTAGGGAGACTGCAGACCACTAGAGAAATTATCGCAAGCTGTTCACACCTAACATCAACAAGAGTTCTCCAATATTCTTGCCTCTGACAATAAATTCTCTTTAGGAAGCAGATTGTAGCAAATAAATGAAGGAAAATTCCTCTCCTTGGCAGCATTCCCAACATTAAATCACCTCCTGTGATTACTTTTCAATTCTGCACTTTCCATTTTTCCTCCACCTGCAGCTCTAAGTCATACAATTAGAGCCTAAGAAGGAAGATTATTTGATTCAACAGATATAAATGATCTAGTCTAGATATAAAAGGGAGCACACAATTTCTTGCTGGAAAAGTGATAGCTAAGGTGCAAAAGAAGGGGTAATTTAACCGCAAACAGCTAGAAGCTTAGGGTTTAAGAATGAAATATGAGCAAGTTTCCCAACACTTCCAAGGTTTGAACTGTTTTCTGTGCCAGTCTTCTGTTTCAAATAAAAGGGACCAAGCAACTGTGAGAGGGATCTTGGAGTCCTAGTGGACAATCACTTAAATATGAGCCAGCAGTGTGCTGCAGCTGCCAAAAAAGCCAACACAGTGCTAGGCTGCATTAACAGAGGGATAGAATCAAGATCACGTGAAGTGTTAATACCACTTTACAATGCCTTGGTAAGGCCACACACATGGAATACTGCATCCACTTTTGGTCACCACGATGCAAAAAAAGATGTTGAGACTCTAGAAAAAGTACAGACAAGAAAAACAAAGATGATCAGGGGACTGGAGGCTAAAACATATAAGGAACGGTTGCTGGAATTGGGTATGTCTAGTTTAATGAAGAGAAGGACGAGGGGTGACATGATAGCAGTGTTCCAATATCCCAGGGGCTGCCACAAAGAAGAGGGAGTCAAGCTATTCTCCAAAGCACCTGAAGGCAGGAAAAGAAGCAACAGATGGAAACTAGTCAAGGAGAGAAGCAACCTAGAACTAAGGAGAAACTTCCTGACAGTTAGAACAATTAATCAGTAGAACAACCTGCCTCCAGAAGCAGTGAATGCTCCAACAATGGAAGTTTTTAAGAAGAGACTGGACAGCCTCAGGTTTCCTGCCTCAGCAGGGGGTTGGACTAGATGACCTCTGAGGTACCTTCCAACTTTATTATTGTTATATTATTTATTATTATTTTTTATGATGATGATGATGATGATGATGATGTCTGTGAAGGTAACCTGTTTGACTGCTTGAAAACTGCCAGTATTATGTTGTTAGTATCCCTTGGCAGTAAAGTAGAAGATCTGGTAGAATGTGCTTTTGTGATGCATCCTTTTAAGTCAAAAATAGAGCCAGACCCAGAGACCTCTGGTATTCATCCTTCTGTGTAATGGATGACTGCTTAAAATAGTTGAATGGTTCTCAAGTCAAGATGAACAGATCCTGAAGAGTCTACTACAGAAATGGCTTATTCTCCCTGCTGAACTTCAGGGCCTGAGAAATGAACAGGTGAAAACAGCTCTGAGGCTCATTTCGTGGCTCTTTCTCTCCCGCAGTGCTAAACCATTCTGGTCATCGTTAGCTGTGACAGATGTTTACTTTATAGCCACCTCTTTTTCATTGCAGTGCTTTATTTCTTTTTGCTTGTTCTTTCCTTCTTTCTTACTTTTTTTTTAAGTAAGGGAGAAGGCTGATAATTTATAGCCAGCAGAAATAATTGATTATTCCTGGCAAATTTAGTCAAGGGATCAATTGTTCCATATGGAAAGAGCCAAAGAACTCCGGGCGCTATTCACTAGGGAAGACTAATGTGCTGAAGGGCAAAGGAATGTGGCATTCAAGAGACCTTGCTAGACAAGGGGGTCTGGCAGGCTGCTTATGTGAGGAGACTGGGCATGTTCCCAAGAACAAGGATTCCCTGTTTGCAGTCTCTCACGTTTGAGCGACCTAACAAACCCAGGAGTTCTTATACTCATTCCCTCTGAAAAGTATAATCCATTGAATTGGTTCAATTTCCAAGCATTCCCCATAATCCCCTGCATAAACCTAAATTGTTGTCTAGTGCTATTCCTTCAGTTTGCTGTTCCTTTAGTGCTATCAAATTCAGGATGAAATTGCTACAAACTGCAAATGGCTGTTAACTGACCACCGACATAGCAAACCATGCAAAGTGAGACTGAATGCATTTGCTTATTTGACTTTAGAAATTCCCCCAAATGCTTAGATAATTCATTTCATGGATTATACTGAATTATCAGGGCAGAAGTCACACAAGGAGCAACCTCAGGGTAGAAGCAGTCTTCAACTTACAATCAGTTGCTTAGTGAGTGTTCAAAGTTATGACTCACCCTGAAAAAGGGACTTATGATCCGGATTTGAACTTCCAATGGTCAGGGTTCCCTTTTGTGGTGACATGACCAAACTTCAGGTGCTCAGCTGCATTTATGACTGT
This sequence comes from Vipera berus, assembly GCF_964194415.1. Lineage (NCBI taxonomy): Eukaryota > Metazoa > Chordata > Lepidosauria > Squamata > Viperidae > Vipera > Vipera berus. Next base: position 254,558,796 of record NC_138203.1, read on the forward strand.
TTGTGGCAGTCATATGACCATGTTTTATTTTTTGCCAAAAACCAGCACTTATTTCTAATTTTCCATGCCCATAGTGAACCATTGATTTGCTTAAGGACTAAGGTATTTGCTAAAAATTGTGGATTCACTTAATGACTGTGATTCAATCAATGACCACCTCAAAAAGGCTCCCTTTTTTTAAACAGTTTTACAACCATTATGACATAAGGCCATAATGGGCAGGCTCCATTATGGTCATATATTGCATATAAGTGTTGGGTGAGCAGCCTTTTAATGACCAAGGGTCATGTTTATTTTATTTTTTATTTTATTTTATTAGACTTATATATGCCTGTCTGTGGGGCATCTCCCTTCAACTTTACAAACTCCAATCGCTTCAGCCACACACCTTGGAGAAGACGCACCTGCTCCTGTCTACGATGCAAGGTCAGTCACTCTTTTTTCTACTTTTCCAAGCTCCCTGCCCAATGTTCAATTTTTAGGAGGGGATAAGAGCTCAAAATGATGGGGCCACAATATACCTGTATGTATGGTGGGCAGGGAGAGTTTTTTCTTTTCTTCTTTTTTATAATATATTTTACTAATTTTTTAACTCGGTCACCTTAATATTCAGTAAACAGTGTGTTGTCTGGGTTTACATTTAAAAAACATTCGCTAACAATTGGTTTCTATGATTTATAATCCACATAATAGCTTTACTTGATTTCCTCTTCTTCCCATAATGTTCTCTTTTACCAACCTTAAGTTAATACAATTCTTATTGTTTTGATAGATAACAATTGAGTATAATTTTTTTTCTAATATTTCCACAAATAATAATATCAATATAATATTTCTTTTCTATCTAGTCATTCTGGTTGCCTCATCATAGATCCCATTTACATTTGTTTTTCCCACAATGTTCAAAACATTCTTACTGGTTAAGATTCTCTCAAAGTTAATTACATTTAAATATTTGATTCTATTTTTTCTCATGTAAACCATCCCATAACTTTTACCTTACTTAAGGAATAAATAAGACTAAAAGAAGAAGAAGAACAAGAGTAAAGAGGGATAAAAAGATAGTATACTACTGAAAGTCTATGTTTCCCCTAAGCTAATACATATTTATTTCCAAAAAAATTCCATTCTTTTTTTACCATAATTAAGAATATATTTAATCTTTAAATATTCCATTTAATAAATCTAGTCATCTGAGTCTTTTAACTCTTATTCAAAACATTTTTTAATCCATTGTAATTTTCTTAAACCCCTTCATGGATTACTGCCTTGTCGTGGCGAAGGGGCTTGCGTAATTCAATGAAGCTATGAGCTATGCCGTGCAGGGCCACCCAAGACGGAAAGGTCATAGCAGAGAGTTCTGACAAAACGTGATCCACTGGAGAAGGAAATGGCAAACCACTCCAGTATCTTTGCCATGAAAACCCTATGGACAGCACCAAAAGGCAAAACGATATGACGCTGGAAGATGAGCCCCTCAGGTCGGAAGGCGTCCAATATGCTACTGGGGAAGAGCAGAGGGCTAGTACTAGTAGCGCCAGAAAGAATGAAGCGACTGGGCCAAAGCCGAAAGGACGCTCAGCTGTGGATGTGTCTGGTGGTGAAAGGAAAGTCCGATGCTGTAAAGATTCTTTCTCCATAGGAACCTGGAATGTAAGATCCATGAATCAAGGAAAGCTGGATGTGGTCAAACAAGAGATGACAAGACTAAACATCGACATCTTAGGTATCAGCGAACTAAAATGGGCAGGAATGGGTGAATTTAATTCAGATGACCATCAGGTATACTACTGTGGGCAAGAATCCCTCAGAAGAAATGGAGTAGCCTTCATAGTCAATAAAAAAGTAGGAAAAGCAATCCTGGGATACAACCCTCAAAATGACAGAATGATCTCAGTTCGAATCCAAGGGAAACCATTCAATATCACAGTAGTCCAAGTCTATGCCCCAACCACCAGTGCTGAAGAGGATGAAATTGACCGGTTCTATGAAGCCCTACAGCACCTTATAGAACTAACACCAAAAAATGATGTCCTTATCATCATGGGAGATTGGAATGCTAAAGTAGGAAGCCAAAAGATAACTGGAATAACAGGCAAGTTTGGCCTTGGAGTAGAAAATGAAGCAGGGCACAGGCTGATAGAATTTTGTCAAGAGAATACGATGGTCATAGCAAACACTCTTTTCCAACAACCCAAGAGACGGCTTTACACATGGACATCACCAGACGGTCAACACAGAAATCAGATTGACTATATGCTCTGCAGCCAAAGATGGAGAAGCTCTATACAGGCAGTAAAAACAAGACCAGGAGCTGACTGTGGCTCAGACCATGAGCTTCTTGTTGCAAAGTTTAGGCTTAAATTAAAGAAAGTAGGGAAAAGCGCTAGGCCAGTCAGGTATGAATTAAATCATATCCCTGTTCAATATACAGTAGAGGTGACAAATAGATTTAAGGAATTAGATCTGATAGACAGAGTGCCTGAAGAACTATGGACAGAGGTTCGCAACATTGTACAACAGGTAGCAACCAAAACCATCCCAAAGAAAAAGAAATGCAAGAAAGCAAAATGGCTGTCTGAGGAAGCTTTGCAAATAGCTGAGGAAAGGAGGGAAGCGAAAGGCAAGGGAGAAAAAGAAAGATATGCCCAATTAAATGCAGAATTCCAAAGAATAGCTAGAAGAGATAAGAATGCCTTCTTAAATGAACAATGCAAAGAAATAGAAAAAAACAATAGAATAGGGAGGACCAGAGATCTTTTCAAGAAAATTGGAGAGATGAAGGGAACGTTTCATGCAAAAATGGGCATGATAAAGGACCAAAATGGCAGGGACCTAACACAGGCAGATGAGATTAAGAAGAGGTGGCAAAATTACACAGAAGAACTATACAAGAATGAGCTTAATGTCCCTGATAATCACAATGAGGTGGTCACTGAGCTCGAGCCAGACATCCTAGAATGTGAAGTGAAGTGGGCCTTAGAAAAGCTGAGCAACAACAAAGCTAGTGGAGGTGACAGTATTCCAGCTGAGCTATTCAAAATCTTAAAAGACGATGCAGTAAAAGTGCTACACTCAATTTGCCAGCAAATTTGGAAAACTCAACAGTGGCCACAGGATTGGAAAAGATCAGTTTACATTCCAATTCCAAAGAAAGGCAGTGCCAAAGAATGTTCAAACTATCGCACCATTGCACTCATTTCTCATGCTAGTAAAGTTATGCTTAAAATCCTACAAGCTAGACTCCAGCAGTATGTGGATCGAGAACTACCAGAAGTACAGGCAGGATTTCGAAGAGGCAGAGGAACTAGAGATCAAATTGCTAACATACGCTGGATCATGGAGAAAGCTAGAGAGTTCCAGAAAAACATCTATTTCTGCTTCATTGACTATGCTAAAGCCTTTGATTGTGTGGATCATAACAAACTCTGGCAAGTCCTTAAAGAGATGGGCATACCAGACCATCTTACTTGTCTCTTGAGAAACCTATATGCAGGCCAAGAAGCAACAGTGAGAACTGGACACGGAACCACTGATTGGTTCAAAATTGGGAAAGGAGTCCGGCAAGGCTGTATACTGTCGTCTTGCCTATTTAACTTATATGCAGAGCACATCATGAGAAAGGCAGGGCTAGATGAATCAAAAGTTGGAATTAAGATTGCCGGAAGAAACATCAACAACCTAAGATATGCAGATGATACCACTCTAATGGCAGAAAGTGAAGAGGAACTAAAGAGCCTCTTGTTGCGAGTGAAGAAGGAGAGTGCAAAACTTGGGTTGAAACTAAACATTAAGAAAACCAAGATCATGGCATCTGGCCCTCTCAATTCCTGGCAAATAGATGGGGAAGAAATGGAGGTAGTGACAGATTTTATTTTCCTGGGCTCCAAGATCACTGCAGATGGGGACTGTAGCCAAGAAATTAAAAGACGCTTGCTCCTGGGGAGGAAAGCCATGGCAAATCTAGACAGCACACTAAAAAGCAGAGACATCACCCTGCCAACAAAAGTGCGTATAGTCAAGGCTATGGTCTTCCCAGTTGCAATGTATGGCAGTGAAAGCTGGACCATAAGAAAGGCTGAGCGCCAAAGAATTGAAGCCTTTGAACTATGGTGCTGGAGAAGACTCCTGCGAGTCCCTTGGACTGCAAGGCGATCAAACTGGTCAGTCCTAGAGGAGATCAACCCTGACTGCTCTTTAGAAGGCCAGATCTTGAAGCTAAAACTCAAATACTTTGGCCATCTAATGAGAAGGAAGGACTCACTGGAGAAGAGCCTAATGCTGAGAAAGATTGAGGGCAACAGAAGAAGGGGACGACAGAGAATGAGGTGGCTGGATGGAGTCACTGAAGCAGTAGGCGTGAGCTTAAATGGACTCCAGAAGATGGTAGAGGACAGGAAGGCCTGGAGGAACATTGTCCATAGGGTCGCGATGGGTCGGACACGACTTCGCAACTAACAACAACAACAAAATTTTCTTAAAATCAATCACATTTAAATATCTAAAATATGTCCTTATATATAAGCCATTCTAACTCTTTTATATTACTCATATCAAGAAATAAGAGAAGAAAAGAGAAGAAAGAGAGTACTATGTTATTTGAGAGACTCCTCCCTCTTAAAGTAAAATTCATATCCAAAATCTTTCTGTTACTTTAACTATATTCAAACAGGTATTTCTTTTTTAAATATTCTCTCTGATAAGTCCCATCATCTATTTTCTTAATTTTCACTTTGGCCTTCTTCTTTTGCCCAATATCTTTAATCAATATATTCTGCTGAATCAAAGAGTCTTGTAGGTGTCACTGTAGATATAAAATATAAGTCAAGTACAATATCTTTGTAGAAGGCATTTCCACTTTCATGTTTGTTGAAAATCTTTTTCTTTCTTTTTCTCTCTGTATCTCTTATCATTTTTTGTCTTTCCAATTCTAGTGGTGTTCCTGATGTCTCTGCCATCCATTTTGACCAGTCTTTTTTCTTATCCTCAAATTTGTCTTGTGGTCTTAAAGTATACGTTGCCTTTTCCAAAACCAATATTTCTTGTAATTTTTTCCCACTTGGGTTAAATCATACTTCTTTGTTGTGTTAAGTTCTATCTTTGAGTCTCAAATTTGTGTTCAGTTATCTGTTATCTGGGAAAAGGTGCTGCCAGACTGGTCAGAATGGAGAATCCTGTGAATCCTGTGCCACATTTGACCATTCCTCAAGTACAGGGAAAGAGAAAGAGAAGGCCAAACTACTTTAATCCTGGATTGTTGAATAAACCATAATCATAGCTTTGGTCTTGTTTGAAAGATCTGTCCTCTGATGCTTCAGAAGACAACAGCGTAATAGGACAAACATGCCATAGGAGCTTTTAAGCTGTAAATCAGAAATAATCAGGAGGATCAATTCATCTGTGGAAACTTTTCACAGTGGTGCATCCCCAGCTTTCATGGCTCTAGCCCAGGGGTCTTCAGACTTGTAACTTTTATGACTTGTGGACTTCGACTCCCAGAATTCCTCAGCCAGCATGCGTGGCTGAGGAATTCTGGGAATCGAAGTCCATAAATCATAAAAGGCCCAAGTTTGAAGATCCCTACTCTAGCCTTTTTCTTTAAAATAAGAGATACAGTAAATGTTGTGAAGCAAAGTGCCAGTCTCTTACTATCATCTTTATTTATAAGATTGCTTCTGAGCCCCAGAGATTAAAAAACTGGGGGGGGGACATTTAGTGACAATTTGACATTTGTCTGAAAAATTTGTGCTCAAAAACCAAAAAAGAGGGAGGGGAAAAAAGAGAGAAAGAAAGTTTGAGACTATTTTCCAGTAAGGTGTTAAACAAACAAGTAGCCATATTATTTTTTGTGACTGGTTGTAACTCCATAAAGACAATTTATAGACAAAGAAATCCCTCCTGGCAGCTTCTTTTGAGAGAGTACCCATAATATATTCCCCAGATTCCAGATGCCATTTTTAGACCCAAAAATGTCTTCTACAGATTTCCCAAATAGCCTTCAAGAGTTATTTCAAATGTAGGTCTCTCATTATATGACTTCTTCTTGTTGTTAGTTGCGAAGTCGTGTCCAACCCATTGTAACCCCATGGACAACGTTCCTCCAGGTCTTCCTGTCCTCTACCATCTTCTGGAGTCCATTTAAGCTCACGCCTACTGCTTCAGTGACTCCATCCAGCCACCTCATTCTCTGTCATCCCCTTCTTCTCTTGGCCTCTACCTTTCCCAGCATTAGGCTCTTCTCCAGTGAGTCCTTCCTTCTCATTAGGTGGCCAAAGTATTTGAGTTTCAACTTCAGGATCTGACCTTCTAAAGAGCAGTCAGGGTTGATCTCCTGCAGGACTGACCGGTTTGATCGTCTTGCAGTCCAAGGGACTCGCAAGAGTCTTCTCCAGCACCATAGTTCAACGGCCTCAATTCTCTGGCGCTCAGACTTTCTTATGGTCCAGCTTTCACAGCCATACATTGCAACTGGGAAAACCAATTATATGACTACAACACATTAATTTTACTTTGATCTACAGTACCAGTCTAGGGCTAAAGTCATTACATCTTCAAAATGCCATCTGCTAAATTATAGTATCTCCTTATTATCTCTTTCCCCCCCACACACACACACCACCACCACCACATTTGGAAAATGCAATTAAAGAATGCCAATGTACCTATATGTTTCTGGAGCCAGTTTAGTCTAGTGGTTAAGACACCAGGCCATAAACCTGGAGATTGTGAGTACTAGTCTATCATAGGCATGAAAGCCAGCTGGGTGTCTTTGTGTTAGTCACTCTTTCTCAGCCCAACTCACCTCACAAGGTTGTTTTTTGGGGGGAATAGGAGTAAGAAGGAGAATTAGGTATATTTGCCACCTTGAGTTATTTATAAAAACAACAAAGGTGGGAAATAAATAATAAAGTGGAAAAGCCAAGGGACTATGCAACTTTAAAAAATAGACAAAAGACAACTGTTGACTTGTTACCCTTGAAGGCAATAATTTGATCCAATGTCAAATCTGACAGATATAATCTTACACAATTCGACAGTATTTCAGTTCTTGAATGATAGAGTGATCCCAACCTTCATAACTTTTTTGCTACAGTTTTCAAACATTTTTGAAGAAGTGAAACATAGGGACTTCGTTAGAGAGCCTGAGATTTTCCTTTACAGTGAAAGCGTCCTATTCCTGTTGATGCTAACTTCAGCCATTTTGGTCTTATATTTAATCTTTGTGGCATGTCCTCTGGCAAAGGGATTTATTACTCATTATTATTATGGTTATTATTGTTATTGCTCATTTAATTTTTCACCTTGCCCTACCCTATTTGTAATATAGTCTATAGCTACAACAGAGACAGTGAGGTGATAGAGAGATGAAAGATAGATAGATAATAGAAATAGATAGATGATAGATAGATAGATAGATAGATAGATAGATAGATAGATAGATAGATAGATAGATAGATAGATAGATAATAGACAGATATTGAAGTGTGTATGTTGCACAGGAATTTTCTATAAGTGTATTTCTTTATTGTCCATCTAATCTTCATTTTTCAGAAGAGAAAAATGTGTAGGGTAGGAATTGTTTGGGGGAATATTATCCTTCAGAGCCTTGGGCCTCACTAGTAGAAATGGTTAAGATTCACTTGAGAAAATACCATTGGGAATTCTCCTCTGTCCATTCTTTTAATTTTTTTGGATGGGAAATCTACACAGTTGGGAATGTGTTTTTGTATTTTTACACAGGTTCTTCTGGTCTATGACCAAATAAAGATTGATTTGATTTGTTCTGTTTTGATTTGATTTGCACAAGCATAATATCGACAGACCTAGCATGAAATTAAAAGATAATCAGGACCTCAAAGAGTAGAAGACAAAAGGGAGGAAATAAAAGACTAATTTATTTAACATCAAAAACAAAGCTTATCTCTTGTAGTTTTGTCCCACGTGGGAAATGGAACATGGAAAGTTACTTCCATGTGTAGGACCGATAATGCTCTGGAAATCTGACAACACAGATGTACTGCAGCTCTCAGTGACTAATTCCAACAAGCTGCTCACAGTGTTACAAAAGGCAGATCTTCTGGTATTTTCACTTCTCACCACCTGGCTTGGACAAACACTGTCTACAAATACCACATATGTCATCTGGGATGGACTCAAGTGGTGGAGTGCAGTAAGCAAGGGATAGAGAGTTGAAAGCTGTTGGTTTTTTTTTTCTGGGCCAAGGATTAAATGGTGAGGTTGGGGTTTGGGAATGTTGTGAGCTATTTTGCAAATGAACCATTCTATGATGCCATGATTTATTTTGTGCCTTGTGGAGAACTTCTAAACATCAGAGTATCTGCTCGCAATGTCTCAGTTTTGTTAATGACAGACAATGGCATTCTGAGAACAAACCAACCAATATTTTCAGGGTTTATAGTATTTTATATTTGCCTTCATAAATATTTGACTGAAAGCACCCGCAGAATAAGGGACGCGGTGGCTCAGTGGGTTAGGACGCTGAGCTTGTTGATCAGAGTGAGCGCCTGTTACTCGTCCCAGCTTCTGCCAACCTAGCAGTTCGAAAGCACGTAAAAATGCAAGTAGAAAAATAGGGACCACTACGGTGGGAAGGTAACAGCGTTCCGTGTGCCTTTGGCGTCTAGTCATGCCGGCCACATGACCACGGAGACGTCCTCAGACAAATGCTGGCTCTTTGGCTTTGAAACGGAGATGAGCACTGGCCTCTAGAGTCGGAAACGACTAGCATGCATGTGCGGGGGAACCTTTACCTTTACTTTACCTTTACCCGCAGAATAATTTAACCCTGCCAAAAAGTAAACTGAGCTTGCAGATACATATTTTTTGAGAAGGACTGCAGCGTAGTGGTATATCAGTGGTGCAAATATAAGATAGAAAATTCTGATCTGGATTCTCTGGTTAGAGACAGTTTGGAATTAAGATGTTCTTATCTAATCTTTATCTTTCCATTACATATGACTTTTCTATATTTTGGGAATACAGAGTATTCTGTACAGATAGTCCATGATTTACAGCTGCAGTTGGGACCAGCATTTCTGTTGCTAAGCAAGTGAGTTGGACTCAGTTGTCTGACATGCTGTCACAGTTGTAAAGCGAGTCCAAACAGTTATTAAGTGAATCACATGGTCATTAGATGAATCTAGCTTTCCCCCCATTGACTTTACTTGTTGGAAGCCACCTCCAAAGACTGCAAATGGAGATCACATGATCCTTGGGATGCTGCAATTGTCATAACTATGTGGCAGTTGTCAAGTGCTAAAATTTTGATCACATAACTGTGAGGATGCTGTAACAGTTATAAGTGCAAGGACTGGCCATAAGTTACTTTCTTCAGTGCCATTGTAATGTTGAACAGTTGCTATGTGAATGGTTGCAAGTCAAGGACTAACTATATTGTATATAACCTCTTATACTCTGTTCACAATAGTAAACAGCTGGGACTTGGAAATTCTCCTGTGAATGCTTCCAGTTTAAAACACTTTAAAGAATTGCAATTTAAATGTTCAAAGATTAGGTTTTTTAGGGTTTATGAAAGCCATAAATGCCTTTTTTAAAAAGAAGAATAAAAGAAAGGCTAAGTTAATATGAAATATCAACTTAAATGAAATATCAGATTCCTGAAAAAAGTCAATAAAAAAAGACACTAGTGCTAAAATATGATTAGGCAATGTGGTTTCAATGTGTCTGTGGGGTCTGCTTGTCTTTCTGCCCCACCTGACTTAATTCCATTGTGATTTTTTCAGCTAGTTAAATAATGGGAGTGTAGCATATTACAATGTCAAGCTTTAGTCTTTAGAAGGATCTTGATTTCCAAACATGCCTGAGCTCCAGAAAGATTCTAGGTGTCTTTTTCTACAAAATAGGTGTGATTGCAGACCAAGAATATATTCCCTAAACTGGGATAACAGAGAGCATTTTGGGAAATAAGATCCAGATGGATCTTCTAATAAATAGCATCATTTTGTGAATAGTTAAATCATTTTATCAGAATGCCTATAACATGCTCTAAAAACTCCAGCTGTGTCTCATGAAGAATTTGGAGTTTTCATTTTCCTAGAACTTATTGTAATGGCACAGAGAATAAGGATTTTTTCTCTCCCTGATGCTGGTTGGAGTGTTGCAATATCCAGGATCTACAGTTTATTAGACTTAGAGCATAATTGCAATTAAAAATTAGACTTTTCCTCTCTTTTCACATCATATCTTGCTGGGCAAGAAAAGCTATAAAAACCACTGCATAATTATGCCCTAGGACTATAGTCATAAATCACAGACGGTAACTGCTGTGTATCTCACCTTCCAGACAAGAAACAAATCTCCTGCCTCTAGATGATTAGCATTACCACGATTAGGATATGAAATAATTTTTGTAAGGAGTATCATCTGTGTCACACCAGAGTACATTTATTCCTGCAGGTCAAAACTCAACACATATTTAGCATTGTTTGTAGAGCCATTACCTGGTTATAACATCTGGAAATGTTTAAACCATAGAGTCATTTCATTATTTATACAGAGAACTATACCAGAAACTCCACCATAGATTTCAGAGTTTTTATCAGTCCCACCAGTAACACAAAAGATGCTATATTAAAAAAAAAATCAAGGCATTAATCCTTGACGCATTCATGCAAACATGCTTTTTCCAAGATAAATGATACAATCAAGTGTTGGATTTTTCTGGAACCTTCTCTATCTGCCAGTCTTTTTATCAATTATTTTGATATCTCAGGGTGAACCGGATCTGGCATATCTGTTGTGTTCTTGGAGGACATTGGTGCCAAGGTCAATCAGCAAATCTAAAACATCCAGGAAGTCTGCTACTGAATGTGTCAGGCCAAGCACAACTAATTAGGCATATGAAATATATTTCAATTTCAATTTATTGTGGTTTCAGGATACTTAATAAAGAAGCCAAGAATGAAAACAGTTGATCTAGTATCCAGTTGGCCTTTTCAGTACAAAACCATTCAAGTGCACCTAAAAAGCTGGAACATTTTGGACTTGTCTTAAAATTGTAAGAAAAAAAAATGGAAGAGTAAAAATTCACCATTCTGCAACCTGACACCTACCAGATGGAACTATGCATTTGTGAATTCCCAGCCAGATTTCTTAAAGAGTCCTGGGAGTTTTAGCCCAGTTTGTTATATTGGAGGGGTTCTTTTTCTTTCTTTCTTTCTTTCTTTCTTTCTTTCTTTCTTTCTTTCTTTCTTTCTTTCTTTCTTTCTTTCTTTCTTTCTTTCCTTTCTTTCTTTCCAGGATCAATTGGAAAAGGAAATTTTTTGACCTGTTTTCTTTCCTCAGGAAAAGTGCAGTATAATAACTATGGAACATCTCAAGGTTTCTAGCCATAGAAAAGCCCCTGCAAATGTATGCTGGGGTTCTTTCTGTGGAATCTTTCAGTATTAGACAAAAATGTCTTTTTGTTTGTTTTAATCATTTTGACATAAGTTGTAAAAGATGAGCTTGCAGTGTTTAATAGTGTTAATAATGGTGGGGTTAACCAGACCTGCTGATTTTATTTCTGCTCAAAAGTTAAAATATCTAGGTGGCACTTATTTGTATTTGAAGTGGTATTAGAATATTGCATTTTCTTCTTCACGTTATCAGCATTTTGTAGACCAGAAAATGTTATATACTTTTTATAAATTAAATGGCTGGAAAAAATAAATTCTACACTGTACTAAGATGGCTGCTATTTTTTAACATCTCACTGCTAAATACTAAACATTCTGCATGCTGCAATATTTGTCTATCTTTTAAAACACCTTGCTTTGTTCCCCTCATCTGCAAATTGAACTAACGGATTCTTAGATAAGGCTAATATAATTAATGATTTAATATTTTCTTAGTCAATTATCCAATTTGTCTGTATCAGCCAGGAGGTTCAGAAGAAAGATTTGGGCTACTGAACTTTGAAACTGAAAATGTAAATCTAGATGAATCTTCTTCAACCTTGCCTCTGACAGTTGTCTTTCTAACAGCAGCATTTCTTCTGGAACATTCCAATATTCCCAGATCACATGAATAATACTGGCTAAAGATGATGGAACCTGTATTCCAACACATATGGAGGGCTCCAAATCTTTCCCATTAAGCCTTGAGATTAATCAATTGAAGTTATTGTTCAAGTCACCAGCCAGTTTATTTCTTCTGTTCCTGAATCAAATGTCCTAATCTTTTTATCAATCTCACAGGGAAGTATTGTTAACCTGAGAAGCCTTTTACCAAAAGTGATTTTAATGGGGTCACTGGTTTCAACTGCAGTGTCATCTGCTTTAATCCCCATTGTGCAATTAACTGGAGATAACTGCTGGACAAACTGCTAAAAGTATTATTCTTTTATTTTCATTTATCTCCATGTGTTTTGGTTTTTTTCATTCTTCCTCAGTTAATAATTGCAATGTATGACAGAAAAATGTCAATATGCCAGCCTCATGCTACTAATATTATTTATTCTAAATACATACAGCAGAAAACAAAGTGTCCTGGGCAGTGGTGGGATTCAAATATGTGAACAACCGGTTCTCTGTGTGGATGCCGCTTCCGGAAGTCCATTCTGAGCCTGGGCAACAAAAAATTAGCTACTGGTTCTGCTGAAGTGGTGCGAACCAGCTGAATCCCATCACTAGTCCTGGGAATTGTCTGAATTAGTTGAAGGAAATGTATTTGATTTCCATTTTAATCTAAGTGTAACCATTCAGATACAAACCAAAACATATACTCTTGTTATTCACACTTTGCTAAATATTGTACAGATGTATAGCTGGAAAAAACAAGAAATGAAACAGCACCAAATCTTCCCACCTGCACAGTTCTTTGGTGGACTTCTCTCTTCGTGCTGCTTCATCCTGGAAAGGATTTTGCTCCTTGCACTATCAATGAACTAGGTTTCCTGTCATCTCCCACGTGGTCTTGCTATTTGTGTATTGACCAGAATTTTAACTGAGGCAGCATGTTGTCATCTGCAAGAAATTACTTCACTCTGTCAGCATAGTTGGCAACAGCACGTTGCCAATCATCTCTGCTTTCTATGAAATCATACAGCTGTACAAAAGTCTCTGACCTTGAAAGGTTCTTGTAAGTGACCAGCTGGGACTGGAGTTGAGCCAGTACTGAACTGTGTAGTAGTCACTATGATCAAATGTGAATGTTTTATTTCACAATGACTGAAACTAATCAAAACCACCAACCAACACATGAAAACCATTCTTGCCAATAATTATTGTTAGCTAGGGTGTGCAGGTCAAGGCTCCAATATCCAGGACAACCACAAGATGGCAACCCAGAGGGCTTTATATATCTCTGATGTCATCTAATGTTCCCCACGATCCCTTCCTAGCTTCCCCCTGTATTGAGAATTGTATCCAACCATATTCCTTTCCTCATGGAAAGCAGTTTTGTCCAACAGAAACACTCATTGGTCTAATGGTGAGGAGAATAACAATTGCCAAATTCTCCACAGTTCTGTGTTCATTTTTCCATGCCAGAGGTGACCAACCCTGGGACTGAAGAGAAGTAACGGGAATTGACACAAATCTCTTTTTTGTCTGGGCCAACAATAGATTTGTCAATAGCAGTAACAGAGTTCAAAGGAGCATTAGAGTTCATCTAGTCCAGGGGTAGGCAATCTCGGCTCTTTTATGACTCATGGACTTCAACTCCCAGAATTCCTTAGCTGACTCAGGAATCCTGGGAGTTGAAGTCCATGAGTCATAAAAGAGCCGAGGTTGCCTACCCCTGATCTAGTCCAACCCCTGCTCTCTCAGGGGACTTATACTATTTCTGATAGATGGCTGTCTAGTCTCTTCTTAAAAGCCTCTAGTGTTGGGGCACCCAAAATTTCCGAAAGCAAATTGTTCCACTGGTTAATTGTTCCCACTGTTAGGAAATTTCTCTTTAGATCTAGGTTACTTCTCTCCTTGGTTAGTTTCCATCCATTGTTTCTTATCCTTCCTACAGGTGCTTTGATAAATAAGTTGCCCCCCTCTTCCTTGGGGCAACCCTTCAAGTTGAAGGCTTGGAAGGTTGCTATCATGTCAACCTGGTCCTTCTTTTCCCTAGACTAGGTATACCCAAGTTCTGCAATCATTCTTTGTATGTTTTAACTTATACGTCCCTAATCTTTATGGGCCTAGATTTAATCTTTAAGAGCCTAGAGATTTCTTTATGAAAAGTGCACGATTGGCAGTCATAGTAACTATCTTAGCTCCATTTGTTGCAATTTCTTATATTTCCATGGTATGTTTTTTTTCCTTCTTTTCTATTGCACACTAGTTTGGTATTCACAAAACAGCCCCCTCCTTCCCCTCAAATTCTGTTGGGACCTTGAGATTTACTGCCAAGGTCTACAGTTTTTATGTTGATCTATAGAAAGGCCCAGCCACAGCAGAATCCCTCTAAAGTGGGTACTGCTTTCTACAAGTCCATGTGCAAGAATGAGGCTGCTCACACCTTTTAGTTGATGATTTATTGTCTCATTAGGAGCCTTGCTTACTGCACAGTGTTGAGCAGCCCTCTTTCATTTCATCCTGCTCACTCACAGCTGAGTCATCTCTGAGACCATTTCTAAGAACATAGTAAGATATGTCGGCAGTTCATGGTTCAGGATTGTTAGCCCCTGTAGTGATTTTTTTCCAGATGCAAAGACACCTTGCAACAACAGCAAACATGTTTGGAATGAGATATTCTTGAAAAAACGTTGGCAGAAGACCGATTGGCAGAAGCAAGTAGATGGCTTCCAGAGAAAATGGCAGCATATGAATCAAAGCCCCAGAAACATATTTGACTGAATATTAACAGAATAACAGAGTTGGAAGGGACCTTGGAGCTCTTCAAGTCTAACCTGAATTAATTAACTCCTTTTCCTAACCCCAATACCCCTCCTGCAAGATTAGTCAGGGGAAAAAATATTCCATTTACTGTGTTCTCAATGATTCAAGGATAATCCTCATATTTTAAATATAAAACAGGTGAACAGGACAAGCTGAATAGAATAGAATAGAATAGAATAGAATAGAATAGAATAGAATAGAATAGAATAGAATAGAATAGAATAGAATAGAATAGAATAGAATAGAATAACAGAGTTGAAGGGACCTTTGAGGTCATCTAGTCCAACCCCCTGCTCAGGCAGGAAACCCTATACCATTTCAGACAAATGGCTGTCCAATCTCCTCTTTAAAACCTCCAGCAATGGAGCATTCACAACTTCTGGAGGCAAGCCATTCCACTGATTAATTGTTTTCACTCTCAGGAAATTTCTCCTTCATTCTAGATTGCTTCTCTCCTTGATTAGTTTCCATCCATTGCTTCTTGTCATGCCTTCAGGTGCTTTGGAGAATAGCTTGACTCCATCTTTACTGTGGCTTTATTCTTGGTGCTTTGATTACTCACTTGGGGGATTCTGGCTTCTATTAACTACTCTTATTCAGCCTAGAATTTTCCAGCAGTGGAAAGGATTGTAGGTCCCATATTTCATGAAATTAACCTCCTTGGTTGAGAATTTGAGAATTATAGTTCTAGCTAACTGTATGAAGCTGGGAAAGGCTATCCCAAATAAAGTGTAATCATAATACCCAGAGCCATGGGAATCTTGATGCTCAAATGCTGAAATACAATTTGTCATATAAAGATGCAAAACCTAAACTGCTAAGACTTAGTTTAAATCACCTGGTCAAAAAAAAACACTTGATTTGTGTCACAGGTGCACTGCAAGTACACAAACTAAAAGAATGGATCCAACCACTTTTTTCACAGTTTTCAGTTTTTCAATTTCTAGTGCTGAACATTGTATATGTCAGGCTCAGCTTCTTTGACTCCAGATATGTATACCATCTGAAAATGTATGTGTGAAACATCTCAATCACACTCTGAAAAAGACAGAGGTTACATAGCATGTCACTGTAACCAAAATTGCCACCTATCAACTTATTTTTTTGGGGGGGTTGTTTTTTATTTCTCTTTTGCTCCTTCATAAATCATTTTTGACTCTTGGTGACTGCCCTGCAATCTTTTTGGCAAGATTTTCAGAAATGGTTTGCCCTTACCACCTTCCAGGAGCTGAGAGCGCGTAATCGGCCCAAGGTCACCCAGCTGGCTTTGTGCCTAAAGCAGAACTAGAACTCTGGTCCCCTAGTTTCTAGCCTGTTGTCTTAACCCTTCACACCAAACTAGTCCTCTAATAGGTCATACAACTCTGTACTTTATTTATTTATTTATTTTTATTTTAATCCCATTTATATCCCACCCTTCTCCGAAGACTCAGGGCGGCTTACAATTTAAGCACAAACCAATGTGCTTAGCAATAGCCTTCATTCTATGTATATGCCTGCTTATTAGGGCTTTCGCTCCCCCCAAGCGGCATTATTACAAAGTCAGCTTATTGCCCCCAACAATCTGGGTCCTCATTTTACCTACCTCAGAAGGATGGAAGGCTGAGTCAACCTTGAGCCTGGTGGGATGCGAACCTGCACTAATTGCAGGCAGCTGGTGTTACCTAAGGAGGCATTAGCCCACTGCTCCATCAAGGCTCTATTGATGAGGATAGTGACACAATAACTGAATGAGAAAACTCCAGTCAGAAACTTATCATCTAAAATGCACAGAGCCAAATTCATGGTAAAACCTAACCTAATTTGTCCTTCATATACAGCATAAAAAGAGTAGACCTACAGTATTACCAAACACACCATATATTGGCTGCAATACTCTGAATGGCAACAAAGGACTAGAGTTCAAGATATTTCTTTGGTGCTCTGTAGTTGATCTTCAGATGTTTCCAGCCCAGATTTCTGCAACCCTGTTATCCCATTTGATAACTATACTATTTGTTAGGAGTGGTGTGGAAAACTGTGTATACTATGTGTCAACTTTTTCCAGTGCCAAAAAAAGTCAACAAACTGGCTTCAAATAAACAGTGGAGGAGTGTTCAGAACGTGTCCAGACTTCAATACAAAGTAGAAAATCCAGGACACAGTTCACACCTTTATTCTTCAAATATGTAATCTTTACACTGTTTCTCCTTAAATTCTCTCACTGCAGGGAATGCTTTACCAGATATTCTCCTACCGGCTCATCTGTTTGCCATTAGCAAATTAGCTAAAAGATTTAATTTGATTTTTGCTTATCCCTCGATTAACTAATTCACTGTTTGTGTATTTCATCACTGATGAACATGAAAATGATGAGTTACAATTCAACCGATCAAAATACAGATAGATTAGATTTCTTTATCCTTCAATAGTCCCCAGCTATCTTAAATGCCAGTATTTCTGTTTATCTCATGTATTGTTTGGAACCATATATAATGAATAGAAATCATGTCCTTCGCTTTATTCTTGTGCAACAGATAAGGACAATTAGCACTGGAACAATGCTATCTGCATATAATATGTGAGCAGCAAGGGCACATTGCATGGAGATGACAAATTGTGGATCTAATCACATTGGAATAAGAGATAGACTTTTGTCTTCCTGCATGTCTGTAATTTTTAAGAAGAAAGCAAATTGCAGAGCTTGAGCCTGTATCAGGAAAAGCAGCCTGTTTAAGTCAATTTAGGTTTTTGGGAAAGAACACAGATAAGATGGTGTATACCTTTAGGATAACTGTAACAAAATCACAAGATATTTAGACTGCTCACCTGAGCAATTGGGTTGGGCTGGCAAGCCTGGTGCAATGAGAGATCTTTGTTCTTTTTGAGATGCTGCTAGTGAAATGGCTTCTTCTGAAGCTTCCAAGATTTAACATCCACAGCAAAGGGAAGCAGGCAGTGAATCCATTTCCATTTTTCTTGATTTTCAGGAAAAATTTCATTAATATGAACATAACTGCTGCTTAAAGCTTCTGCTGAAATGAAAGGGACATAAATATATTTAGGAGATGTATCCTTATATTTCTCACTTTTGCTGATTGGCCAAGAAAGGATAACAGGCTTAGAAATGAACAGAAATGGAAATAATAAAGCTACCATAAATAACTTTACAGAAACAAATAAAATATTAGGAATAATTCAGAACAAACAACATTTTTAATTACTCACCCACCAAATAAATACTGAGGGATGTTTTTTAACTTTCCCACTGCCACACCCTGCTGATCCTGGAACATCTCCTGTGCTCTGGAATAATATTATGCAAAGGGATGGTCCATAAGTGGAACATATTGTCCTACAAGCTGAGGGCAGAACAAGAAGCAATGGATGGAAACTAATCAAGGAGAGAAGCAATCTAGAACTAAGAAGAAATTTCCTGACAGAACAATTATTCAGTGGAATGACTTGCATCTAGAAGCTGTGAAGGCTCCAATGCTGGAAGTTTTTAAAAAGAGATTGGACAACCATTTGTCTGAAATGGTATAGGGTTTCCTGCCTGAGCAGAAGGTTGGACTAGAAGTCCTCCAAGGTCCCTTCCAACTCTGTTATTCTATTCTATTCTATTCTATTCTATTCTATTCTATTCTATTCTATTCTATTCTATTCTATTCTATTCTATTCTATTCTATTCTATTCTATTCTATTTCTATTGGTGGAGCAGTGGGCTGATGCCTCCTTAAGTAACACCAGCTGCCTGCAATTAGTGCAGGTTCGCATCCCACCAGGCTCAAGGTTGACTCAGCCTTCCATCCTTCCGAGGTAGGTAAAATGAGGACCCAGATTGTTGGGGGCAATAAGCTGACTTTGTAATAATGCCGCTTGGGGTATGTGTGAAAGCCGTAACAAGCAGGCATATACATAGAATGAAGGCTACTGCTAAGCTTGTAAGCCGCCCTGAGTCTTCGGAGAAGGGCGGGATATAAATGGAATTAAAATAAATAAAATAAAAAATATTCTATTCTATTCTATTCTATTCTATTCTATTCTATTCTATTCTATTCTATTCTATTCTATTCTATTCTATTCTATTCTATTCTATTCTATTCTATTCTATTCTATTCTATTCAGCTTGTCCTGTTCATTGGACAGAGGTGCATTTTCACTTCCATTTTTTTCTCACCTGTTTTATATTTAAAATATGAGGATTACGCTTGAATCATTGAGAACACAGTAAATGGATTAGATTTTTTTCCCCTGACTATTCTTGCAGGAGGGGTATTAGGGGTAGGAAAAGGAGTTAATTAATTCAGATGGATCTTCCTTTTCACTAACTATTGTAAAACTACTCGGAGTTGGAGGAAGCAGCACTTAGCTGATCTTGTCTGGGCCTGAAAACTAAGCACTGTTGGGCCTTATTAATACTTGGCTCGAACAGTATCAGGAATTCCAGAGCTGTGAGATAAACCAGGAATTAATTAAAAAACGCCCCAGGAGAAGGCAACGGCAAACTGCTTCTATATTGTTTCTAGGAAAACCTCATGAATGTGTCCATGTAGTCACCAGAAGTCAAGCTTGGATACAATGAAAAAAAATAATTCACCTGAGGTTTCTTTTTTCCATAATCCACCCCTCCCCAAAATAATCTCTTTCTAATGTGTGAATCACTGGACGAAAACCTTGAAGACTGAAATACTCCCAAGTCCATTTTTTGAGAATCACTTACTTCATTTTTGTAGGGAAACTATACTAATCTATGGTCTATGACTCTATGGCAGACATGTCAAACACAAGGCCCGGGGGCCAGATCCGGCCTGCGAAGTGGTTTCATGTGGCCCGCGAAGCCGTCCTGGAAACAGTGAGGGAACGGGCCCCACTGCCTTGGCCCTGGCCCAGAGACCCTCCTCCAGCCAGAGACCCTCAGATCTGTCCCACTCCTGCCCAGGCCCCCATAGGCACCCTTGATGCCAACGATGTAGAGCTGGCCACGCCCACCCAGTAGGCCATACGCACTCTAGCCACGCCCACCCATTAGGCCACGCCCACCCAGGCCACACCCACCCGGCCCCCTGAGGGCAACCGCAATGCTGATGCGGCCCTCAATGAAATCGTGTTTGACACCCCTGCTCTATGGCATAAGCTTTCACGAGCTGCAGTTTGCTTCATCAGTTGTACAGAGGATCTTGATTGGTGTAGAATTTAAATTGGGATGAGCTTCTGCCTTTTAATAAAATTAAAATTAATCAGAAAAAAGTGCTGCCAGATGTTTTTCTTTTCTTTTCTTTTTTTGCTATCTCACCTTTGCAAACTACCTGCAAACATTCTACTTGAAATGAAAAGTAGGGTGACCCTCTCTTCAGACACTCTCCTTATCAAGCTTCATCTGTCTCTTGAGATGGCATTCAGGTTGCTTTACTGTGAATAACTTATGAATGGTATTTATATGTTTGCTATGAGTTAAAAACTTACAGTCTGTTTTTTGTTCCAGTCAAACTTTTTGCCCTAAAATTGCCCTCATGATAGGATGGAATATTTACTGAAAGTATGTGTCAGCTCTATCTCTCCCAATACTTGTGCATAATTTTGGTGTATAAATGTTGTGTATAATTTAACAAAACTATGTTTTCTCCCATTTTCCCTTGTTTTTAACTAAGCCTCGTCATTTTTGTAGAGATTCTACTGACAGATTTGTCATTTTTACTTTTCAAGATTTTTTAAAATGAAAAATAATGTTACTTGTTTTTAACTAAGCCTCATCATTTTTGTAGAGATTTTACTGACAGATTTGTCATTTTTACTTTTCAAGATTTTTTTAAATGAAAAATAATTTTACTACCTGTATTGTTCCTCAGTTCCCTCAAAGTTATTTGAAGATGATCCTATTGACTTCACTTTCCTGACTCATAAACATGAGAACAAAGAGTGCAAACCGTTGCCCCACTCTGCCACAATTTTAAAATATTTTCACCATTTCTCCAAGCCAAATGCAAGTGAAATAAATTAGCTTGCATTTACACCCATGGACAGAAAGAGGGAGAGAGAAAGTCTTACTCCATCTTAGGTCCGTTCATCTGGCTCACACGAAGAAAATCCCAGGAGTTGCAAGAAGAGAGAGAAACAGGCATTAAGCCACCTTACTCCTTGGAAGGTCAGTGAACATGGCTGCAATCCAGGAACCGAGAGGGGCATCTGCAAAGTAGAAGCGGACCACAGGATCCACAGAACTGATTCTAGTATTCTGAA
Organism: Vipera berus; assembly: GCF_964194415.1. Lineage (NCBI taxonomy): Eukaryota > Metazoa > Chordata > Lepidosauria > Squamata > Viperidae > Vipera > Vipera berus. The sequence continues at coordinate 254,579,870 of NC_138203.1, forward strand.
TGAGAATTACTCAACAAGCAAACGGGGATCATAAGGCGGGATCATGAGATTCCCTAGCAAATCGTAAAGTAACTGTGGAAATGTCTTAGGTTACAGTAAATAAATAAATAGCCTGTTCCTATTATTCTGCTATGAATTTTGGGATGGAAGCCCCCAAAATACAGATGGACATTAAGGCAATAGGCCCATTCTTCTAGCAAAATGAGAGCTGATTAGAGAGAAGGTGATGGTTGTGATCAGCTGGAGCTGGAGGAAAACAGTTAATCAGGCATGAAAAAGTTTTGCTTCACTTTTTTGTTCTTCCAACTAGTCCCCTTGTCTATTACTTGTAGAAACCATTCTGGGCAACTTCCTTTCTCAATTTGTCTTCATTTGTTCTTGGGAACTAGGTTTTGGCCAACATTTTCATGCATTTTTTTTAATATTAAAACAGCAAAATGATTTTCTGTGCTTTACTCTTTTTTTCTAATAAATGGATATTTTCATATTTCCATGCTAGACTTGTAGTTTCTTCCCCTGATAATTAAAAGGTAGCCATCAGATTACCTATTCACTTATTTTTTATATGATCAAAACAAAGCACTAGAATTAGTGAGATAATTTGATTACATATAGCCTGGTCCACTCAAAAGACTGAGCTGAATTAAACAGAAAGCCATCTCTTTGCTTGTATTTTACTTCTATTTATCAGAAGGTCACAAGACATAATAGACATAACTATCTCAAGGGTCATCACAAGACATTTTGCTATCTCAACTAAAAAATTAAGTTGTTTTGCCCTTACATGAGCAGAATCTGACCTAACCCTAACTCTTATTTTAATCCTGCCTACTGGCCAACATTAAGACTACTAGGTATGGGCTGTAAAATTTTGAATGGACAGTAGATAGAAGCATATATGTAGATGGCAGATATTGAAAACCAATTATTTGCTGCCTTCCACTGTAGTGGTAATTCAGATTTTTGCAAGTCTAACCAATGTCTTAAATGTGGAAAAGAGGATGCTGAAGTGGAAAATCCTCTTTGTTAGTTATCACGCTGAGGGCAGGATTGTCCTTTTGCTATCTAACTCTAGGGAACAGATGCAAAAAGTTGGCCCTTGGCTCAAAGTTATGATGGAAGATGCGGAATCAATGTGATTTCTACTCACTTTCTGGAGCTTGCAACAAATTCTGTAGGTACCAAGAAAACTGCCCAGCAAAGCCAAGAGAGTGTGTAGGAAGAAGAGCAAGCAGGCTATAGTAACCGCGCAATTCATCTTGGCTTGACTTGTTGGGTCATAGTGGAACTGGTTAGACATGCCACCCAGTCAATGCCCTGAAGCCTTTTCTATCCAGCTGAAGAAACCACCACTCCCATTTTCCCAGGCCATGAAGAAGATTGTTTCTCAGGTGGTATGGAACAGGTGGAAAACTGAAAAATAGGCCAGGGAGTTAGAGATGTCCAAAGAAGGCAGCAGGAGGCATTCAAGGAAGATGATCAGCTCTGCTGCCCTACTACTATGAATGTAGCTACTGAGCAAAAATACTAAGGAAGCAGGCAAGATATCACTTCTAGGAAGGGAAGGAACCTGAAAGGAGACAAGAGGAAGGAAATAGTGATATTTTTTTTTAAAGGTCAAAAATAAGGAAGAAAACTAGGCAGTTCTGAGTGTAATGGGTTTCTTAAATTGTGTCAGCAGTTCTGTGTCACAATTAGTTCTGCTTCTCAGTGGACTTTTTTAAAATAAATATATGTTTAATGGCAGTACCTTTCCTTCTTTTGTTTTTGACCACTGAAAAACTTTTGCACAATGTTTTAAAAAGCCTTTACTGGCCCTCAGACTGACGAACTAGTCCTCAAGTGGCAATCGGACGGTCTTGAGCATGTTATCTGGACTGAGTTCGATCCTGTTTCCCCTGATGATGTGGACAGGATCATGGGGAGGTTGAGCACCACCACCTGTTTGTTGGATCCGTGCCCCTCCTGGCTAGCTTATGCGGCTCGGGAGGGGACACGAGGCTGGTTCCACGCAGTAATAACTGCTTCCTTGAAGGAGGGTGTCTTTCCTGCCGCCTTGAAGGAGGCGGTAGTGAGACCCCTCCTCAAGAAGCCTGCTTTGGACCCGGCTGTTTTAAATAACTATCGTCCAGTCTCCAACCTTCGCTTTTTGGCGAAGGTTGTTGAGAGTGTGGTGGCGCATCAACTCCCTCTGTTCCTGGAGGAAACTGATTATCTGGACCCGTACCAATCGGGTTTCAGGCCCGGATACAGCACGGAGACGGCATTGGTCGTGCTGGTGAATGATCTCTGGCGGGCTCGGGACAGGGGTTGCTCCTCTGTCCTGGTCCTATTAGATCTCTCAGCAGCTTTTGATACCATCGACCATGGTATCCTACTGCGGCGTCTCAGGGGGTTGGGAGTGGGAGGCACCGTTTTACGGTGGTTCTCCTCCTATCTCCTGGGCCGTTCGCAGTCGGTGTTGGCGGGAGGGCAGAGATCCGCCCCGAGGCCTCTCATTTGTGGAGTTCCTCAGGGGTCGGTTCTCTCGCCTCTCCTGTTCAACATCTATATGAAGCCGCTGGGTGAGATCATTCGTGGTTTCGGGGTGGGGTATCATCAGTATGCGGATGATACCCAACTTTTTCTTTCCACCCCGAACCAACCCAGCGATGCCCTCGCCGTGATGACCCGGTGCCTGGAGGCGGTCCAGGTCTGGATGGGGAGAAACAGGCTTCGTCTCAATCCCGCCAAGACTGAGTGGCTGTGCATATCGGCATCTCGGGTCAACCAGAATATTCCATCTTTAACGATGGGGGGTGAGGTGTTACCCTCCGTTGATAGGGCTCGCAACTTGGGCGTCCTCCTGGATTCACGACTCAGTTTTGAAGACCATATAGGAGCCGTGACCAGGGGGGCTTTTGCCCAGGTTCGCCTGGTGCGCCAGTTGCGACCCTATCTGGACTGAGATGCCCTACGCACAGTCACTCATGCGCTCGTGACCTCCCGTTTAGATTACTGCAACACTCTCTACATGGGGCTGCCCTTGAAGACCACTCGGAGGCTTCATCTGGTGCAGAATGCGGCCGCGCGAGTTGTGATGGGGGTTTCCCGATACTCCCATGTAACACCTCTACTCCGCAAGCTGCATTGGCTTCCAGTTGCCCTCCGGGTGAGATTCAAGGTGCTGGTGATGACCTATAAAGCCCTAAATGGCTTGGGTCCGGGATATCTGAGGGAACACCTGCTGCCGGCATCAAGTTCCCTTCGTCCAGTGCGCTCCCACAGGGAGGGTCTTCTCAGGGTCCCTCCAGTAAGAGATTGCCGGCGGGCAACACCCAGAGATAGAGCCTTCTCAGTGGGGGTGCCTGCCCTTTGGAACCAGTTGCCAGTGGAGCTGAGGACTGCCCCCGACCTCCGTTCATTCCGCCGGGGCCTGAAGACCTGGCTCTTCGAGCTCTCTGGCCCAGGCTGAGGAAATCTGATTTTAATGGGGGTTTATTTGACAGGGGCACATACAATTTTTTCTTTTTAAATTTGTTTTAACTTTTGTAATCGGTTTTTTAATCTACCCTGTAAACCGCCCTGAGTCCTTCGGGAAAGGGCGGTATAGAAATGTAATAAAATAAATAAATAAATAAATAAATTTGAGCTTGAGAAACCTAGCGTGATCCTTAGTTTTGTCTTAGAAGACTCTGAAATGGCACAGATAGGAGGCACCAGGCAGCAGAAATGCTCATAATCTATATGAACAAAATGTTTATTACTATCTTCTCCATTTCCTGTGGATGGGGCTGCTCAGAACTGCTCTCCATTATTCAGACTTGTGTATGTCTTTCTAAAGCAGGGTGGGCAGTTAACTTTTCCCAAGGGGACCACATGAGAAACTGGGACTGTTGTGGAGGGCTGAACCAATAAGACATTACTGTCAAGGTGCGTAGGCATGCACACACACTCATATGTAAATTGGAATAAAAAATAGCAGTTGCCCTCAAAAGAAAAACAATGCAGTTGCACTTAATGGATGGACCAAGAGTCTGTGCAGATTTTACTCCACTAGTCATTGCCGACTTTAGGGAGTAGTGCTCATCTCCATTTCAATGCCTTTGAACCGTTTCCAGTATCACATGGCCACCATGATGTCGCTGTTACCTTCCCACTAAAATGGTACCTATTTGTCTACTTACAGTACATTTGCATGCTTTGAACTGCTAGGTTGGCAGGAGCTGGGGACAAGAATGGGAACTCACCCCATCCTGTGGCACTCGGGTCTCAAACTTGGGCTGCTGGGTTTCCAGCCGACAAGCCCACTGTCTTAACCACTGAGCCACCAAGCCATTCCAAAATGAAAGTTGCCTTCAAAACAAAAGCAATGCAGTTGTACTGCATGCATGGTGCACACTTATTTACATTTGATTTCTAATTTCTGATTGACCTCACTCAGAGTGGACAGGAACAGCCAAAGGGCTGGATGTTTTCTGGGGAAGATAAAATGCCCACATTTGTTCTAAAGGAAGGTGAAATTCAACCATTTTCAAAACATTTCCATAGACTCATTAACTATGGCTATTCTAGTATCTTAATATTTAAAATGTTCATGGTTTTGGCATTCTAGAGAGGGCAGCAATATCACTAATAGCTTTATGTCTACAAGAGGAGAATTTGGCGCGGGCATGGAACAGTTTTCCTCACCTCATTCCAGAGACAGAAACTTAACCAGCAAAGGTTATTTATCCATTTCAGCCACAGGACATTTTAAAACACAATTAACCTTTTCATTAAACAATATCTCCCACTGAAAAAAAATGCTGTAGTTTTCAAAAAGTGAACTGTTCTATGTTAACTGTATGCTGTAGATTTTAAACAAAATATTTGTGCTTACATAAATACTTGGAAAAGGTAAAAATGTCAAAACAGTTGGTGTTTGTTATTAAAGCCACAACTCATCATCAGCTTACAACTGAATTTCAAACAAAGATTGTATTGTGCAGGCTCCGTTTATTCAATATTTCAGTGTTTAAAAGCCAAAAGATGATTCCAAGTAAGGCTCCAAACTGCAAATCTTTTTTATAAGACCTGAGCTTCATCTGAATAGCACCGTGCTTTAGTACATGAAGACTCTGATGTTCTTTTGGCTATTGTGAGCCAAATTATTTCTCTTAGGATCTGTTTTCAAATCCAACCTCACAAAAGTCTTAGGAAACTTTCAGAGGACCTGCCTTTCTATGCCTCATTTCTTCTGAGGCCAATATAAAAGCCTCTGAGATTGATCCAGACTATTTCGAATGCCTGAAGATCTGTTCCCAACCTTGCAATTTTCCTGGGGATGCAAAGCCCAAGCAAAATAAGCCACAGGGAACAATCTGATATGAAAAGTTCTTCCCCTGCCTTCCACCCTCACTTCAATAGCTTGATCCTTTGTCTTTTTTTTCTCTCACAGAGATAATCCTCAAGCAATTAAAGTCCTCTTGTCTTCAGCAGTTGTGTAAGAGTTAAACTGTTATGCAAAGGTCCATGTTTGGTTGCCTCTCCCAATCATTATCCATTTGATAGAGAGCAACTGTCTTGCAACAGAAGCTCCTCATCCACTAAATAAAGGGACATGATCAAGATTTTGCACAATTCCAAGATAATGGTCACAGTGTTATTGCCGTACTCATGCCAGATCCAAGGTTATGCTCTGTCAACCCATCATTTTCATTTCTTTGTTAGTCACTCCCTGTTTTATTTATTTCCAAAGTTCCCTAACCAAGTATCCACCATGATTTTACTAAGCCATGTAAGAAAGATTTCCGTGATTTCTTCAGTTTATTGGCAGGAAACTTTACCTGCCCACAAAAGACACTCCAAGTCTTTTCTCCAAGTACAACTTCCACTTAATCCAAACCTTTTCCGATTCATAACAGGGTGTTAGCTGTCAGAATCCTTGATATATTTTCCTAATGGAAAGTATCCACCTCCCCATACTGATTCAAACATCCTGAGTACAAACATATTCTAACACCCAGCCACTGTGATTTATAAATTATTGTTTATAACATGAACGATTGAAGAGTTGGAGAGGACCACATGGATCACCTCTGCAAATCTCTGCAATATACAGGGAAGCCAGTCAAACTATCCATGAGAGATGGCTATGAGTCTTTTCATAAAAAACTCTAGGGATTCTGAAGGCACAATCTCCATATTCTGATGAAGAGAAGGATGAGGGGTGACAAAATAGCAGTGTTCCAATATCTCAGGGGCTGTCACAAAGAAGATGGAGTCAAGCTATTCTCCAAAGCACCTGAAGGCAGGACAAGAAGCAATGGATGGAAACTGATCAAGGAGAGAAGCAACCTAGAATGAAGGAGAAATTTCCTGAGAGTGAAAACAATTATCAGTGGAATGGCTTGCCTCCAGAAGTTGTGAATGCTCCATTGCTGGAGGATTTTAAAAGGAGATTGGACAGCTATTTGTCTGAAATGGTATAGGGTTTCCTGCCTGAGCAGGGGGTTGGACTAGTTGACCTCCAAGGTCCCTTCCAACTTTATTATTATTGATCATCGCACACTCAGCCAGATGTTCAGACTGGATTTGGCATTTTTGTCTACCTATCGAGTCCTTACCAAGGACCTAGGACAGGCAGATGTGGATGTTTGATGGCATTACACATATCGTTGCAGGATGGAAGCAGTTCCTAGTAAGGCCGCCTTTTGCAATTGACTAATGGCGAATTTGTCAATGCCAATGGTGTTCAAGTGGTGGTCCAGTTGTTTTGGGATTGCACCCAAGGCACCTATTACTATTGGTACTACTCTTGCTTGCCTTTGCTACAGTCTTTCTATTTCTATTTGTAGGTCTTTGTATTTTGTTATCTTTTCCAGTTCTTTCTCATCTATTCTGCTGTCTCCAGGCACTGCCACGTCCACTATCCAGACTTTTTTGTCTTTCTTATTGACAATTGTTGAGTCCAGGGTGTTATGTTGCAGGTGCTTGTCTGTTTGAATTCTGAAGTCCCAGAGCAGTTTAACTTTATCATTTTCTATGACTTTCTCTATTTTATGGTCCTACCAGCTCTTGCTTACAGGCAAATGGTATTTCTTGCAGAACTTCCAATGTACCATTGTTGCTACTTTGTCATGCCGCTGCTTGTAGTCAGTCTGTGTGATCTTCTTGCAGCAGCTTACCAGGTGGTCCACTGTTTCTTCAGCTTCTTTGCATAGGCGGCACTTACTGTCTGTTGCTGTCTTCTCAATTTTGACTTTGTATGCATTTGTCCTTAAGGTTTTGTGAAGCCAGAATATATTATTATTATTATTATTATTATTATTATTATTATTATTATTATTATTATTATTATTATTATTATTATTATTATTATTATTATTATTATTTTTCCACTGTTGTACTGATCTTAGAGTCAGGATATTTTTCCTTATATTTAAGCAAAATCTAGGTATCTGCAACTGTTACCTATCATTTCTGATTATAATTTTTTGGCAATGGAGAACAGTTCTTGACCGTTTTTGACTATTTTGACTGCTAAACATAGAGGCAAGCATTACAGCATTAAAAAAAAGAAAAAGCTGGGCTTCATTCACATTGTAGCAGCTGCCAATTTAACTTTTTTTTTTTTGCAGAAAGCCCTAATTGCATAAATCTCCATTGGCTTTCTTATTGCAGCTGTCTAGACTGGTTGCCCAGGAAAGCCATTTTTACGTCCCCTTCTGGATATGTCAGACCTTCTACAGTCTTTATAGAGTCTATAAAGTTTTTATAGAAGGTAGAAGCTGAGTGAATTCATGATTGCCTGGAAACCTTCACAAGTATTGCTCATGAAGGCTTCCTGTAATAGCCAATTTTACTGTGGTCCTGGAGGATTAACCACATAGTGTGGTTTTGCAGAGTAGAACAGTTGCTCAGATCTGCTCAAGTTGTGGGTGCTATCAGCAAACTATGGTCTGAACAGGATGAATACCTAAAACCTATGTGTGGTGTATACCAATAGCAATAGCACTTAGATGTATATACCACTCCAGAGTATTTTACAGCACTCTCTGAGCAGTTTACAGTGTCATCATATTGCCCTCAACAATCTGGATCCTCATTGTATCAATCTTGGAAGAAGGGAGGCTGAGTCAACCTTGAGTCAGTCAGAGCCAGCCTGTAATACTGCATTCTAACCACTGTGACACCATGGCTCTTTGTATATCTTTGTATGACCAGCCTGAAAGAGAAATCTTTTTGAATTTCCCCTTTTCTCTAAACCAAGAAAGAATAGTGATTCTTCTCAAAACTGTCCTGTTTTCTTTTCTTTTTCCCCCAGTATATTAATTTAATCCCTGGGATGCATAATTTTTTCTTGATATTCTCAGCAGTAGCATATGTGTCCATGAGGCAGGAGATTAGGTAAGGGTCTTCTATAAGTTTAATCCATCCATCCATCCAATCTATCCACATCTATCTATTTTTATTCATCCATCCATCCATTCATCTGTCTAATTTCTATATCACCCATCAGTCTTGTGTGCCTCTGGGCAGTTTACAAATAAAACAGTAAAGTCATATAAGAGCTGCCAACGCCACAACTCTGGCATCTACTGAATTGCCAAGGCACAACTCCCAGCATCTTTTCCTGGTTCCAATAAATGAGGAAACTTGTGGATATAGAAGAGCACTCTCTCCAGAGCCACCTACGAATTAAGCAGGTGGTTGGGAAGATCATATTTTTCCTAGTCTATATACATCAGTACACACCCACACCCACACCCACACACAAAGAGCTTACCAGGATGCAATGCAGCAAATGGCCAAGGGTTGTAGAGAGGGCAGATCTTCCCTTCCCACATTTACAAAACACAGGAAGGTAGAGTGGTGGACACCTTTTTTTCCTTGCCCTCTTCATCCTCTTATCCAAAACTATCTTGACATGATAGACTTGAACCTGAAACTGTGTTGCCCAACAGTTTCACTTCTCCATTCTCCACCTTAAGAACTGTTTATTGATATCCACAAGATGCCAGCTTGATTCAAAAACAAGTTCATACAGCAACTGTGCCTGCAACTGAGGTGAGGGTGATGCCTTCTGAAAGCAGCAAAAAAGAAAAAAGGAAAGGAAACTGAGAAGGGAAACACCTCTTTATATTGCCCAAAGGCAGACATACATCTTTCCAGAAATGTGTGGGTTTATTTATTTTTTTCCACTCAGAACAGGAGAAGCAACAAAGAGACATACATGTTCAGAGAAAAACCCCAGTGCAAGTACCCCTTCAAAGAGTAATTTAGGACAACCTACAGGACACCTTTAAACCAAGCTCCCTAATGTGGCATCTTGAGGGTGCCAATGTGTCTGAAAATACCACCCTTGGCATCTTTAGTTCCAAAAATGCCTTTGCTTAAGTTGTCTTTAAAAATAAAAGCTTAGTGTTTAGCTTGAAACCGGGACCACCTGCCTGGAAAAATGACAAAGGTAAAAAGAAGTTGTGCAGGGCATCCAGGGGAAAGGAGGGAGAAGGGGTAGCACAAGGCTTTCTGGTGAATGCGTGTTTTGTCCTTCATTGTATATATTCCCCATAGTAGTGTTTCAAAATATTGGATTCCTGTAGCAGCCATTTTTGCAAGTCTATCCACAAAATAGTCTCAGAATTGCCAATGTGCCCACCCAGGCTGAAAGAACTGCTGGGTTCTTTGCTACATTGCTTCTTAAAGCCACCGACATATATCATTCTTTAGAAAGCTTGCCTATAAGTCTTCTACTGTTAGAAAAAACCATTATGATACGTCTATGAAGATTCTCAGTCATCCAGGCTGTCCCAAAGGTGCTTTTTCATGAGGCAACTGGACTTTCTTTTTTCTTTGCTTCTCATCCAAGAAGCTTCTTCAGCTCTGATTGGATGGTGGGGAATGGAAGGATTTATATTCCTTGCTATAATAATAATAATAATAATAATAATAATAATAATAATAATAATAATAATAATAATAATAATAGTAGTAGTAGTAGTAGTAGTAGTAGTAGTAGTAGTAGTAGTAGTTGGAAGGGATCTTGGAGATCATCTAGTCCAACCCCCTGATCGTAGAAGATACCAAACAATGTGCTTGTTTCTAAATTAAAATTATACAGGTAAATTGTAAATTAAGTTGCAATTAAATGAAATATAAAGCATATAAAGTACAACCATGTACTGCTTACATAAGTCAGACCAGCCCACATCTAAATATATAAAAAAATTCCTAGCTTAGATTTAACCAAAGTGTCTATGCATTGACTGAATTTTGCCCCATTGGGATTTATTTTGATCTGTGTAGACATGTGAATCCAAGACTCAGTGCTGAAGGATTGAATACATACATATATATTCATTTTGAAAATTAAGCATGATTTATTTTTTAGTATGTTTGCCACATCTGTACTGGCCTTTACATTTTAATTTAATTTTTTTTAGGTTCAAAAAATTCTGTAGCTCTGATTGCTATGCTATCTCACAATTTACTGTGAAAAGCTTTGTTTTAAAGGGCCAAACACATATTCTTAAATAAATTGCAGTGAATTGAGAAACCCTGGAAGAGTTAAAGGAAAACCTGACCTGTCAATTCCAGTGTAAGAGTAGAAAGTTCATGAAGTCCATGAAAAGATGACAGTACCGAACAGTTAGGGATAGATTAAGATTCCATTTTCTTTAAAAAGAAAAAGGAAATCTCATCTGCTACTTTGCCTTCACCAGCAAAGTAAAAGCCTCTCTTAAAACCAGTTAGGCCAAAGAAGTCCACATTTGGCAACTTTAAAACTTGTAGATTTCACCTCCCAGAATTCCTCAGCCAGCCATGCTAAGAGTTGACGTTTACAAGTCTTAAAGTTCCCAAGTTTGGACACTCCTGAAATAGTCAGAAGACCAACCTTACTTGGTTTATTCCATTTTGATTTAAATTGTATTGTAAATTTAGAATTAGGTAAAGTATTGAGAAATGGGAATAAGCACATTAAGATACTGATATATTTAGCTAAAACATTTGGATTGTTAGGAAGAGAAATAGCAGCACAATCTGGAATTTCTAGCAGTTCCAGTAGAAAGAACAGATCATAATTTGAACATGTATAAAGCCAAAAATAAGAAATGTGGGGTATAAATAAATAAATAAAGCTATGTATAATGTTTGTCCATTGGTCTACATTTTAATATTGTTTCTACGCACTGGCAATATCACTCCAAGGTTTTAGATACAACCCTCACTCAGATATGCTAGGAAATGAAAGTAGGGCCTTGTCTACGGTACAGTCCTTCCTCAAGTAGGAGAGGTAACATCATACTTATCTTCAAGGAAGATAATCATGAATTTAATTTCTACCACCACCTTCCTCTAGGAAGATTAGATAATCTGCTTTTATTTCCATATTTCCATAAGATGACTGTCATTTTAAATGATTTGGGGAAATAACTGATCTTCCTTTTCACACAAATTTGATTTTGAATATTCTCAGCTGAGGTTTAAAATACTTTAAACCCTAGATTTAAGATGTGTCGTGTATATATAAAATATAAATAACACAGAGATACACAAATGTGCATGTGTGTGTTTGTGTTGTTAAGATGTAGTTTATAATGTAGTTTATAATGTAGTTTATTCTCAGATAACTCATTACGGAACTTCTATAAATCTCATACATTCAGAAACTAGAAATAAAAGTTTAACAGTATAAAAATGAGAATAAAACATTCATTTATAAATTAGTTCTACAAATATCCAATTCAGCTTGATTAGTTGCAGCTGGAATCATTTGACAGATAATGCAACCTATGTGTAAATATCAGGTACCAATTCAGGAAAGAAACTGGTTAGCTCATAATGATGCAAGCATCCCTAATCAGTCACTTGATTATGGGAATTTCGTATTTTTGATACTGTGAAGCCCTCTACTCTTTACTTATTTATATATTATATTTCTTAACCACCCATCTTCTTCAGAGATCTTGGATACGCATCACGACCCTCAAAAAAAGATTGTAGTCATGATTGTGTGATCAAAGTCCCACTCCACTGTATTTGTATGCAATTTTGACACACAAACCAAAAGAGTGGGGCTTCAAAATCACACAATTCCAACTTTTTTATTGGTCCCCCTCTGGTCACTCCTGATTTGCACATCAAATCTCAGGGAATTTGATAACTTTTCACAAAATAAATCTATATTTTAGAGTAATCCAAGTTTGACATTTTCAGATAAATCATCTTTCTGTTGAGGGGTATTCATAGGCTGATGTTATAACAGAGTTGGTGCTATTTTAGACATCTTATTGGTAATCAGGTTCTCAATCATATGAGTCACTGCAAAAGGAATGTGAATTCTCTAAATTTGCAGAATGGCAGTATTAAAGTATGCTTTGATTTAAGAATTTGGTCCAGAAGGATTAGCATTATCTGAAATCCTGTAATTACTATCAGGATTTAAAAAATGTGTTGCATCCACTGTTAACGCTGGCTAGTCAGTAGCTGCAAAAACTTTGGAACAAAATATTATACTGCCTTCATGGGAATATAGATCTAAAATCTGGAATTTCACTACTTAGCATTAAGTCATATATACCAGCTTTTTTTTTCTTTCCAGCCCAAAATAAATATATTTGTTATAATGAATTCAAGCTAAAGTCTTTCAACTCACATTGGAAATGCAAATAAAATGAAGATCTTTTCAATATATAGCAGACATGAGATAAGACAATGAAATGTTGGATAGATTGCATAAATATGTTTAGAATGATGAAATACAAAGAGATTTGTGGGTTAGCTGACACAGACAGCTGCTGATCCTGGTGATCCTGGTCTTGAAAATGGAAGCTCCCAAGACAGCTGGTATATGCAGATCATCCTGGGACCTTCTAAGATCAGATCTTTCTTAGGCTTGGCTAATTACCAGAGAATTCAGGATTTGCGACTGTGAAATGAGTGGATAGAGCTATCCATATATGTGGAAAACATGGATGGAAAGCATGACAGAGGTTCTGAAGAGACATGCCAGCTAAGCAGACAACTAAATGTATTATAATAATATATAATATATATGCTACTATTTCCTAAATATTACTTTATACTAAAACTTCTTTACAGATATATATTAATTATTGCCTGTGCGCCCCTTAAAGAATTAAATTTGTTAATATAAATTTTAAAAATATGTGCACACATCACTTTTCCAGCTAGCACTATATTGGAAACATGTTTTCTGCTCTCTATATTTGTGCTGGTCTCACATTCAGCTTACCTTAAAAAAGAAATTGAAATATTTCTACAAACCTTCAAAGAAAAGCTTTTAAAAGTACATTTGACAAAACCACTGCCCTAATTACATTTCACTTTGAAAACATTTAGAACCTTTACATATGTCTAAAAAGGCTTAAGGCTTTTAAAGAGAAAAACCTAAAAATACAAACCCCAAAATGCACTTTGCCTGGAGCTCATTTCAAAATTGATTTTAAAAATCTTCTCTATAGAATTCTCCTTTGGCAACTGTCCATCCCTACGGGCCTCCATCATGAACATTGACATGATAAGGATGGTGGTGGTGATGGTGGTGGTGTGATGATGATAATGTTATCCATTCAGTTGTGTCCAACTCTTGGTAATTCGATGGTCTAGGTCACAGGTAGGCAACCTTGGCTCTTTCATGACTTGTGGACTTCAACTCCCAGAATTCCTGAGCCACATCTTCCAAACTCACATTGCTTCCTTGAGTTTTTCTGTGCTCTGGCTGGTGTCAGTTTTGATGGTGCCCAGCCCTTGTGTTCTTTGGTGGCCTGGTTTCCTTTTACCACTAATTCTTCCAAAAATAATTGCTTTCTCCATTGAATTCCCCTGCATAACATGGCCAAAGTAAGTGAGACTCAGTTTCATGATTTTGCCTTCTACTGACATGTCTGGTATTATGTGCGAACATTGACATGGATGAGTCATTTCTAAATGTGTTACCAGAAAAAGCTTCACCTTTCACCAGCTCCAATTCAATGCCTGATCCACAATTGGGTGTCTCTTGAAACTGCGAATCTGGAAAGACTGAAATCCAGCAAGCATCTACAGAAAGCTCACCAGCTGTACCTTGCTTAGCCCAGCTTAAGAAGACAAGTTCAGTTCTCTAAAACTTTTCATTGTTGACTTCAGTGCTTCCCAAACATGGGTAAATTACCCCAAATTGGGTAAAAGTGATTTTTCTTTGAGTAACAACACACAAACCCATATGTTTTTCTGTGCAATTATATCTACATTGGTAAAATAGACTTTCTGATAAGTAAGCTGTTTTAGGTAATGAAGGAAATGGTTTGGAAAGCACTGGTTTAATTTAACAGAAAATACAACATTTTCCCTACCCATCTTCAACTAGTCACCCCTTTGAGAATTGATACAGGTAGTCCTGTTGCTGTTATAGGGAATTAGGATATGGAAAAAAGATATTGTTTGATATACTTTAAGAGAAGATAATAACTTACTAATATTGTTTATAGTTGCTGTGATGAAAATTATAAGTTTGTTCTTTATATATTTCTCTTTCCTTGTTATATTCCTACTTTTCTCTTTGTTCTCTTTCTTGTCTCTCTTTTTTCTTGTACTTTTTACAAAATACTTTACCAGCCCATGCTAAATATCAAGTATCTAGAACAGTGGCTCCCAACCTTTTCTATATCCCGCACCCCTAGAACGCTTCTGATATATTCTTGCACCCCTTACAAAAGTTCAAAATAACGAATTATGCATATACACTATAATTTTGAAACTTCTAAACCCAGGTTTTCACACCCCCTGGAATATTGTCTCGCACCCCCCATGGGGTGCGAGCCCCCTGGTTGGGAACCCTTACTCTAGAACCAAAAGTCACTGTTGAAGATATCATCTGACAAATATAAACAGCTTCAAATATTTGAGGAGCATCATCTTGAGTGATGAGTCTTTGGACAAATAAATTGACTTCAGAATCAGCAATGACAGCTAGGCACTGAAATGTACTAGAGCGCTCAATCAACGCAACGTCCATATCTCCACAAAGCTAAAAGTCTATAGAGTTGTGCTTATCTATTGCCTCCTACATGGATGTGAATTATGGACTCTATATTGAAGGCACATCAAACAACTGGAGAAATTTTACATGTTCACTCTCTGCTCCATTCTTGACTTTTGTTGGCAAGATTCTGTCCCCATCCTGGAGATTTTGGATCATGTGGAATCATCCAGCATTGAGTCCCTGATTGTCAGAGTCCAAATGAGATGGGCAGGACATATCATCAAAATGGATGACTACCAGTTGCTCTCCAGTGTACTGGAGTCTGGGGAGAGACCTTGAGATTGACCACACAAGGACTACAAGACACTGTGAAAGGACCTTCACCCCGCTAAGACATCCAGCCAAAGGAACTAGAAGCTGCAGTGGCTGACAGAACCTGATGGCAAGTCCTAGCAACAAAGCCTCCACCAGCTTTGAAAACAGGTGCTGCCCAAAACTAATAGAAAACCTTGAGCAGCAACACAAAATGACACTCACAGTTACTACAACAATGGACTTCCAGTGCCTCCACTGTGTTAGACTTTGTGCTTCCGGACTGGACTGCAGAAGGCATCTCCACACCTGAAGATTAACTGCACAACAGATGTCTTCTTTTAACTATCACATCTTTTCTTTTCTTTCTCTAAATTTAGTTTGTATTAGATTTTACTATTATAATAAAAATTCTTAATAACACTTGTTATCTGTCTATCTATCTATCTATAATCTGTCTATCTATCTATCATCTATCTATCTATAATCTATCTGTCTGTCTGTCTATCTATCTATCTATCTATCTATCTATCTATCTATCTATCTATCTATAATCTGTCTATTTGTCTATCTATCATCTATCTATAATCTATCTGTCTGTCTATCTGTCTCTCTGTCTATCTATTGCTTAATAACTGAGCCAAAATTGAAAGATTAGACAAAGAACTGCAAGTAATAAAACACTGAATCTCTGCAATTTTGAAAGCATCACAGTTTAAGACACTTAATGAGGATTATAAGAAAAGCAATTGAACCTTTCACATTTGGTGGTCAAAATAAATAAAAGGAAGGGAATAAAATAAATAAATAAAAGGAAACACAAGGAAGCATAAATAAAAGAAAACTACATGTTCATTCCTTGATGTAGCATTATACAATAAATTTTATTAAATTTGACCATATACTGCACATCTCCACTTTCCAATTGAGAGGTACATCATAACTAAGTATGTTAATAAAACTTCTCAGATACTATTTTTCATGCAATGTATATGCATTGCTGTTTAATCGTAGATCATAAGGGATCCAGATGGCTTGTTTCAAGGAAGTGCTTCTTTGGCAGTGATATTTTGGAAAAAGAAAAAAAATTCCTCCCAGGCTATCAATCATTGGAGCTATCAAATCTTTCCAGCTGCAATTACATTTGCACTGGGACTGCAGCAAGGAATGGGTGCTTGCACAAGTTTCATGAATATCTTAGTAGACAAGGGCCGCAAGATCAGTCATGACAAATTCCTTCATCCAATTGATACCATTTCTGAGTCTTAGATGTTATAATTCATAACTACTGATGTGCATGAGAATTAGTTTACTGAGATGCATTCTATATGGCCCTGCCTTTGAACATTTTTCAAAAGTTTCAGTTGATCCCAAGAACAGCGGCCACTGATAATTGATGCAACTGGTGGGAACATTTTCTTCTAACTTCAAAATAAACTTCACTGACTACCACATTCAAGTCAAGAGTATAGATTAAAGTATTCCATCCATAATCCTGACGAAAGACCATCTGGGTATTTTGCTTCTGGCAAGTTGTGGGAAAGATGTTGCTTCGTTCCACAAGTTTAAAAGGGAAAAAGTTAGATGTGAGTAAATTTATTTATTTATTTAGCGTATGGCATATAATACATGGACTAGCAATATATATTAACATTTCAATTTATTTATTTTATTTATTTATTTTTGGGACTTATATGCCGCCCTATCTCCCGAAGGACTCAGGGCGGCTAACAACAATAAAAAAACAACAATACAAAAATTAAAAAAGAATTAAATAACAGCCCCAAAATAAATTAACTACACAGTTAAAAATTTAAAAATTAAAACATATTTAAAAACCCATCATCAATCCAGGTCAGCCTGATGGAAGAAAAAAGTTTTGAGGTCGCGGCGAAAGGACCGGAGGTCCGGGGCCATCCGAAGCTCAAGGGGGAGTTGGTTCCAAAGGGCTGGTGCTCCCACAGAGAAGGCCCTCCCCCTGGGGGTCGCCAGCCGACATTGTCTGGCCGACGGCACCCTGAGGAGGCCCTCTCTGTGTGAGCGCACTGGGCGATGGGAAGTCGTCCCTGGTAGCAGACGGTCCTGCAAATATCCCGGGCCTAAGCCATGTAGGGCTTTAAAGGTAAGTACCAGCACCTTAAATCTTGCCCAGAAGACAACTGGTAGCCAATGCAGCTCACGCAGGAGGGGTGTAATATGGGAGTATCGGGATGCTCCCATCACTACCCGCGCGGCCGCATTCTGCACCAGCTGAAGCCTCCGGGTGGTCTTCAAGGGCAGCCCCATGTAGAGAGCATTGCAGTAATCTATCCGAGAGGTAACGAGTGCATGAGTGACCGTACGTAGGGCATCTCGGTCCAGATAGGGGTGCAACTTGATTAGTAGAACCCAATAAAATATAAATGTTAAAGAGACCTATGCTCAAATATCAATGTCTAGACCAGGGGTGTCAAACTGCCAACCCATGGGCCGGACGCATTACCAGGAAACCACACCTGTCCCATTGCCGGCAATGGGGAAAAAGCTCCATTACGTCGCGCGACGTCATGTCACGTGACATTGCGAGTTTGACATGTCTGGTCTAGGCCATCTAACCATTGAATGCACAGATGAATAGATCTATTTGTTTACATTTCTATATATGAATTTGTATTTGTGAATAGTTGTTAATACAGCTGATAGGTCTGTTGGCTTTTTTGAAGATCAGTTGCATTTATGTGAAACTTTTTAGGATGACTATACGTTAAGCAATTCTGTGTGAACCTTTCCTGCTACCAAGAAGCCCGGGGGGGGGGGGAGTCTGTTGCAAGCATGTAAAGTTTTTATTGCTATTTTATTTTTCTTTCACAGAACCTTTAACTAAAGGTTATTAAAAATGTGCCATATGACCCAGATTTGCTCTCTAATAGTTTACAAAGATATTCATATTTTTTTAAAAAAAACAGACTAGATTTGACAGATCAGAACTCTGTCCTGAAAGCAGAATTTAATGAGCAGGAGACTTACCACATACTCTGCAAATCTCCCTTGATGTATAGTTTTCAAATGGATGTTCAGATATGACTTCTGAGTTTATCAGTAAGCATGGCTTTCTTACACATCCACTGGTGAGAAATATTGCTTTCAACAAAACTTTGTTCCTCTGTTTGTCACGGGGCCAATGGCCTTTGAAGTCTTGTTTGCATTCCACTATTAGAGCCTCTGAAAAGAGCTATCTTTGATAAGGGGCTGCAGACACGTTAGGAAATAAAGATGATTGATTGCTTCACAAATCAATTGTGTGATTCTCGGGGAAGATTCCTGTTGCGCTGCCCATTATTATTTCTACTGCGGGCAATTGTCTGTAACTTTTATCTGGCATGACCTCATGTTTAAAAAGAAAAGAGACTCCCCCCTCTTCAAACTCCCCCTCTGATTTCCAGTTTAAACAAATGACATCAGAAAGTAAATTATAAAAATTTACCCTGCTAGGTGTCAGCAAGATGTTGAATTCAGTCTGGCCAATTTTCAGGCTGCTTTTGGATTTTGAAACATTGGGCTCTGCAACCAACCAGCCAAAACAGCTCAGGCTTGATTGTTAGACCATCTGTTTCAGGCAAATGACACCTAGACCAGCGAAGAATTGCCTTTTATAACTGTTCGGAAGTTCTAGCAAAGTTAGAGACCCAACCCTTTATGATGTAGATCAAATAAAGGTGCAAGAATACTTTTATCAGCATGCTGTTGAAAAGGAAATGGACATAATGTTTCATTAAAATGTATGATTTTGCAATGTCCTCAAGTGATTACCGGTATGTTCTGGGAAGATAGTATTAATTTGATTTTGAAATGAAATTTAGTAGAATGTTAAGAGTTAAGCATCGCCTAGGAGAAAAGTCTGAAATTTTCAGCATAAAGAAGTGCATAATACTTCATGAAGGGTCAAGAACTTTTGTAAATTCTATTTTTTAAAAAAAAATTCTGAAGTTTTTTTTAAACTATTTTTTCCAAATTTTTCATTTTTTTTCAATTTTCAATTTTTCTTTTCAATTTTTCATATCTTTTTTTCAATTTTTTAAAACTTTTTTCAACTTTTAAATTTCTTTTTAATTTTAAATTCCATTTTCAATTTTTAAATCTTTTTCAGTTTTAGAATTGTGATTGTCATACTCCGTGGCATTGTGAATTTTTTCTAGAATAATTGAACTACTATATTGTTTTAGAAAGCTGGTGGCATTGTTGTGCAGTTTGGCACAGCCAGATATGGGACAAAGTCTCTTTCCTTTCATTTGTAAATTTATACAATAGATTTTCAGTATTCTTTTGGGGGAGGTGGTGAAGTCAATAACTACTCAAGGGGAAATGTTGAAGTTGATACCTTCACTAAGCATGTCTCGTATATCTGAAGAGGTCCTAAATATTTGGGATGGTCTTATAGGTTACTTCATATCTGTCTGTGAAAATGTCACAAAACAGAAGGGGAAAATCAATCAACTGGAACTTGAGAGGGTAAATTACTACTCAGCGTGTGAGAAATGGGTCACTAAGCATGACTGGGTTTTAACAGTTCTATTGCAATTAATGAGACTTTTTCATGATTTTGCAAAAGGAGTTCCAGTGGTCAGCTAATCAGCCCTTCACCACTGGAGAGAGAGCTAGGTGCAGAAGAAATTTCCCATTGTTAGTTCTCCCTCCAACAGCTAACAGCAAGATGGTGTTGGAAATTTCTGTGGGTGATCTCCAGTTTCATCTGAACATAGTGCACTCCCAGTCAATCACATTGCATCTCTCAGCTCAGCTAGCAAAAATGCAGTTTAATGTTTGTTTATTAAGAATCAGCAAACATCCAAAAAGTTTACTTTCAAAAATAATATGCAAAGAAAGCAGAAGCAGGGAGAAAGAGAGGAATAGACAAGAATTAATATTATTTATTTATTTTTATTTTAATTCCATTTATATCCCGCCCTTCTCCGAAGACTCAGGGCGGCTTACAAGCTTAGCAGTAGCCTTCATTCTATGTATATGCCTGCTTATTAGGGCTTTCACACACACCCCCAAGCGGCATTATTACAAAGTCAGCTTAATTGCCCCCAACAATCTGGGTCCTCATTTTACCTATCTCGTAAGGATGGAAAGCTGAGTCAACCTTGAGCCTGGTGGGATGCGAACCTGCACTAATTGCAGGCAGCTGGTGTTACTTAAGGAGGCATTAGCCCACTGCTCCACCAAGGCTCTTTTTGCTCGGGGGTCGCATAACTATATATCTACAAGTAGTCCTTAACTTACAGCTGGTTGCTTAGTGACTGTTCAGAGTTATGATGTACCCAGTGGTGGGATTCAAATATGTGAACAACTGGTTCTCTGTGGGCCTGGGCAACAAAAAATTAGCTACTGGCTCTGCCAAAGTGGTGCGAACAGTCTGAATCCCACCACTGGATGTACTTCCTTAGAGATACTTTTGACCCAGTTCTGAAGTTCTAACAGTTCCCCACACACCCAGGTTCTTGGCAACTGGTTTGCAGTTGCAGACATTTGCATCATCCTGCAATCACATGAACATGTTTTATGACAGTTATGCCAAACCCCAGCATTTATTTATGGGTTTTGGCAAAACTGGCCCATAGTGAACCATTGATTCACTTAAGAACCATGGCATTTGCTTAATGAGTGCCACAAAATGGTCAGAAAATTGGGTTGACCACATGAGTGACCCAATTTACGACCATCACAACTTACAACTATGATGGGTAGGCTTTGTTATAGTCATAAGTCAAGGACTACCTGTATGTTATCAAAAGAACAAAAACCAATACTGTAGGTCAGTGGTGGCGAACCTATGGCATGTGTGCCAGAGGCAGCACTCAGAATGCTCTCTGTTGGCATGTGTGCCACCGCCACCAGCAGCAGGACCATCAGGCTGCCACTGTGGCCCAGAGCAGGAGCCCCGCCCAGCACAAAGGAGACAAAGCGGCCAACTAGCAAGCTCAAGTAGAGGTGGTAAAGCAGAGGTCACCAACCATTGTTGATTGGTGGACTGGAAGAAAAGGGAGGGGAAGCCTTTTACATGAGTGCATGCGCGCATGGGGCCACAAGCATGCACGTGCTGCAGATGGGGCAGGGTGAGTGCCTGCGTGATACTCACTAGCCCTGCTCCATTCTTGCGTGGTGCAGTGCCTTGTATCTGCACCCACGGTGCGGCGGTGGTCATTTTTGCATCTTGCAGCATGGTGGCTCATTTTTGCGCCCCCAGTTTTTGCGTGCCAGAGGCGGCACTCAAAGGTGCCTCCCTGCCCCCCCCTCTGAGGGCACCACAATGCTGATGCAGCCCTGGCACTTTGTGATAAATAAGTGGGTTTGGGATTGCGGTTTGGGCACTTGGCCTCTAAAAGGTTTGCCATCACTGCTGTAGGTGATTAGCACAAACAGTTCCAAAATGAGTAACCTTTGTACATAACAGCAGCAGAATAGAGATAGAAAGTGGGACTTCTTGTGATCTCTCCTTGTTTCTGCACCATTAAATAAACAATTTGGTAGACAGGGATGTTGTACCCAACAGACTGGGTAGAAGAATGGAAGTTTCCACTGTGACTCTGTACATCATGAGCTAATCTTAGTTCCTTCCATCTGTCAGGCCCCAAGAACTAAGAAAAACATGTAGAGTTACTTCGGAGCAGTTTCCTTCATTATTCATCACCTATAGACAGAGATCTTGCCAAATTAAAGCAGCTATTTGCATGTCTATAGATATTTTCTGAGAATTGTTAGGGAGGAGCCTTAACTCTCTTTCTCCCAACCAAATTATCTAAAGTTCATTGTCTCTTTGCTCTTTGGAATGCAGCCCCTCCTGCCTGGGAATCCAGACTACATTTCGCCACACTATTTCCTAAATTGATATTTATAGTTTGAAAATAAAACATGTCAACTGCAGTTGCACAGTAGATCTCATGTCTGCTTTGGCATCAAGATGACTTACTGGAGGCTCTTTCTCATTGGTCTTTCGTGGGAGTTCAAAATAAATTCTGGATCTGTTTCATCTCATGATCTCCACTGGATCAACAGATCACTGATGGAAAGGATCAGTAGAGTGGGTCAAACTAATCCCAAAGGATAGGGCAGTAAAAGTTATTTATTTATTACTTAAATTGACATAGTCACCCATCTCATATATATGACTGGGTGGTGTAAGCAAATGGCTTAACTTAAACAATTAAAACAAATATAAAAACAACAAAAGAGAATACAACTTAAAAGCAAGAAATGAAATATAATAGCATATTACAAACCATAATTAAATACATAAAACTCATAGCCCATAATCCAATGCATCAAAACAGCCACCACGTTGTCTCTAACACACTCCTGAAAAACTGTCTTCTGAGCCTTAAGAAAAGATTTGGTGTGACCTTGGTCACTCTTCCAGAAATTGTCAGCAAGCCGAAATCTTTGCTGTGAGAGAAGAGGAAAATAACCAAAGGCATGAGAGCAACTTCAACAATGCCTTTGATTAAATAATTGTGTACGTTAAATTTTAAAATGTGAATGCAAACAAACTTTGTTTTGTCCTGGCTCCACCTGAATTATGGAGTATGACTTTAGTGTGTCATCTAATTCCATCTTTCACTCCAAAGACAGAGATGATTTTATCATAGTGAAGTGAGAACAAAATTGTACTTTCAACTCCAGACCTAATCTAGCTTCTTCAGCATTTCTATTGTAGGACAAATCTCTCTCAGGAATTTCTCCAAACAATCATTTAAATCAAAGTTCAGCGGACCATTCTGTTGGGATACAGATGGTTTATTAGAGTACCAGAGGAAACAGAAACAAACTTCAAAGGATATAGGGATTCTTTCTTTCTTTCTTTCTTTCTTTCTTTCTTTCTTTCTTTCTTTCTTTCTTTCTTTCTTTCTTTCTTTCTTTCTTTCTTCCTTCCTTCCTTCCTTCCTTCCTTCTTTCCTTTTCTTCTTTTCTCTCTCTCTCTCTCTCTCTCTCTCTCTCTCTCTCTCTCTCTCTCTCTCTCTCTCTCTCTCTCTCTCTCTTTCTCTTTTAGAAACCCATCTCAGACACTGAGCAACTCAAGGCATTGTACAATAATACCATAAAAACTTTATATCCCAGTAGGAGGCAATTAAAACCATGAAAAATGATTGGCTGTAGCAACATAGTTGATGTGCATGCTGATGAGGTAAAGAGGGTGACACTACAAAGACAATGGCTCATTCACAAAGATTGTGTTCTTTGAATAACAGTTGCTATGCATTATTTTTCCAGTTGTTATCTCCCAGGGACTTGCTTCTCAGCACTGTTCCCATTTCCTAGTGCCCCAATCAGCAATCTTTGTGTCTAAATGTTTATAGCTGACCTGACAGTTCATTTTTCTCTGTGAAAGTGAATCTGAGGAGTGGATAATCTACTTGCCTTACCCAATGCCAGTTTCTTTTCACCATACTGTGTTGCTCATCGTTTGGAAACGATTCCTATAATATGTGGATCAGACTTTGTGGGTAGAGGCTCCACATAAATAGGATATTTTTTCAATCAGGTATCCCTTTGGGGCATAACACTCACACCCAAACAACTGCTTGCCCATACATGTCTTTTGCAGACTTGATGAAGGCATCATCAGAAGTTTCAAGAAGGTGAGTTCATGGTTAACAAGGTGTTAGTGTTCAGGAGTGTTCAGGAAAGTGGACAAGCCAGAAGTTAAAATAAACCTTGTTTGTTTGTTTTTTACATTCTTCTTGATTCTGAAAGACCAAGCATCTTCAAGTTGTCTTTGGAGTGTTGATTTAAAGAAAGAATGTGCAGGACAAGCTTTGAAGATGGAAACATCTGTTCAAATCAAATATGAACCAGATGTGTAATCATCCACATGCACATACACGCAGACAAACAGAGAGGGTCTGTAGAAAAAAGATCTCAAGAGTGCCTTCAGACATCTCTGCTTGTAAGATGGGTCAACATTTGACCCACATTGCATGGGAAAGCTTTTCAGGAAAAACATCTGTTGACATCATGGACGTCAAGCTATACGTTTCCTGTTTCCCAGCTGAAAATCTGAAAGCCTTGAGCAGCTCTATCAGCTGTCTTTCTGTCTCTTCAGTTGCCAATTCATTTATGGCTTTTGCAACTTGTCACTGAAGCTGCGGGCACCTTCTCAACTGCTTATGATCCTGCACAATATGCAGCATTTGGCATAACATTAATAAGAGTGTTTCTGTGGCTAATGTAGGAAGATCTCAGTTCAAACTCTTGCTCAGACATCAATCCACCCAATTCACCTTGGGCCACACACTATTTCTTAGCATAATCCCCCAAAAGAGTGGTTTGAAGCACAAAATGAGGGAGATGGGGCGAGGGGAGAAAGGAAGAGAACCATGTGTGTCTTTGAGCTCCTGGTATCATATGAAATGGAGAATGTGCATTTAATATATATGAATGACCAATTATTAATAACTGCAAGGAAATAAACATATTAATAAAAAAATGACTGAATAAGAATAACCACACTGATACATGACAAGATAAAAAATACAAAATCCATATTAAGGCAATATTTTTATTAGACTCATGCACAAGAGTTTGCACGTTTTTGAATGCTCCAAAACTTTTCCATGAAATAAATGTTGCAAATGTAACTAAAGGGGAAGATTTTGAAACAAAATGAAATGTCTGATTGGCTGTAAAAACAGAAATATCACTAGTCCTCAGCTTGTCTTCATTATTGGCAAAGTTCATAGGTTATTAACCTATCCACAAACCAAAAAATGTACTTAATTACAGCTAAATTGTGTTATATTACTAGAGAGGATCACATCTTCAGAGTATAAAAACTTCCTTTAGATTGTAGTCATTCAATTTTATCAATCTAATTGTCCCTTCAAGAGATTTTTAGATGGAAGAGAAGGATGCATATACATATAAAAGAGTCATTGTTAGTGAGATGCACAGCATACTATATAAATGTGATAAATAAATAAATGTACAGAGTGAGAGATCTAGACTAAAGGGATATTGAGTATTATATGAAAAAATAATTCTATTTGTTAATGCAAGCATATACATTTTATCATGAGAAAATGCAGCAACTTGGACTAGAGATAAGGAAGGATGAAAGCAAAAATTGTGGTGGGAACACAGGTAGTTAAAAACAGACAGACTTTCTGGCTCCTTTATGTTGGAGGATGGAGATTTTCAGTTGTCTCCTGAACAACTGAGAAGGAGGAATAGCACAGTGTTCTCTGTACCACCCACCCACTCACCACCGACCATCCAGGATTCTTAACTGATTTCGTACATTAAGAACTCACTCCCTTCAGTCCTTCACAGATCATATAAGATCAACACCATAGTCTCCCTTGCCTTTTTTCTAATGCTCCTGTCGCGGTTCTATCCAGTAACTTGTCCATTATCTAGAACAGAGGTCACCAACCTTTTCATGCCTGCGGCCTGGAGGGAAAGGGAGCAGCTGGTAAATTTGTGTGTGTGCGTGCATGCCCGTGCATGAGAACGGAGCCCCACATGGGGCCGCGCGCACCCACATGGGGCCGCGCGCACCCACATGGTGCAAACTGCCCCATTTGTGCATGCGCGCAGGCACTAGCCACCACCACTGCTAGGTTGTGGACCCCTGATCTAAAAGGGTCATCCTAATCTAGAAGTATCCCCAATTTCACAGGTTCTCATAACTCATTTACATGCAAACCCAGCCAATGCTGAATTGCCCTGGAGGTAATAGGAAGCCCATAGCTGGTCCTGAGATGGGAACACAAATATGGACATTATTAAAAGATATGTTGCAACCCCCCTCCCCCTCCAGATTCTTCTATTTCTTATCCTACTTGCCAGCAAACCACAAAGTTTCTGGATGTTTTGGTAAAACTGAGTTTCTGTATCCGGGAAACAGCAAGTCAAGCTGAAGAGATGTGAAAGATTGGAATTCTATTCAGAAGGAAATGTCACCAGTCCAGCTGCTTCTACTCACCTAGGAAGTCAAAAGCTTTAGGGATCCAAACTTTTTCATTCTTATGACTGGCTTACTCATTTATTTCAATTATTTCCAACAAGACATTATCCAGTCCTCTTAAAAAAAATTTTAATTATTTATTTATATTTTTATAAAAAAAAAACTTGGAAAGAAGCAATAAAGGATTAAACATCCCTTTTTGTTTTGAGTCCCAGACTAATGACAAACTGAATTATTTTGATCTTTGGCTTTCCTTTTTCCATGATCATAGTTATTCTCTACCTATTCTCCTGACAACAGAACTTTTAATTTACTTTTTAAGTATAAGGCTACATTCTAGAGCATTGTAGACTCCCTCAAGAACTGCATGGATCTTTCACTAAACACTAAAGGTTCATCTCTGCTCTAGTGTGAAAAGTAGTGTAAAATTATCACAGAAACATAGAACCACAGAATTATAAAATTTTAGTGTAATGTATTGATTATAACTGTTTTAAATAACTTGCTTAATGTCTGATCACTTGCTTAATGGCTGACCTAGATTTCTCTGTTATGTAATGGTTGCTGTTACTGAAAGCCAGACTTGCTGTCTCCAGGCTAATAATTAGGTATGGGGCGGGAAACTATTACTTTAAACCTATTGGTCACTGCCTAGAGGCTAACCATATAAATAGCTGTGCAACAGCCATTAGGGCTACTTCTGTTCTGAGTTAATAAACTTGTTTGCTGTTTCAACACTTTGTCTCGCTTAATGCCTAAAGAACTGAAGATATAACAGTGGCAACGAAGGTGGGATGTGCTGCTTCATCACAAGAGTTTGAAATCACTAGGGGGTGAGGCCATCACAAAGCCTGGCAGGGACCACGTTCCCCCCCACCTCGGTCTGCCAGCAAGACATGCTGGAGACCACTGCACCCTAAGGATCCATCCTAGGGCCTATGCAGAAGCCAGCAGCACAAGGCAATGTGAGCAACAAGAAACCCAAGCAACTCACCATGGCGAAAGTAGGGAAACTTGAAGAGTTTGACATGACACACTCGGAGAGATGGGCGTTCAACATTTCCCATGTCAAGAATTACCTCTGCACCAATCAGGTCAGCAAAGACGGGGTGAAGACCGTGACCCTCCTCTGTGTGTGTGGCCCAGCCACCTTCAACATTGCTGAGAACCTGGTCACACTGACGCCGCTTGAGTCCGTCACCTATGCGGACTTGAAGAAAAAGCTCTGAGACCACTTCGAGCTCAAATTATCTATCATAGCATGGAGGCATGCTTTTGAGCAGCGGGAGCAACAGCCCGGCAAGACGGCCACCAAATTCATCGCTGGTCTTCGTCAACCGTCCCGACTCTGCAATTTTGTGGATTTGGAGGAGAGACTAAGAGACTGCTTAGTCTGTGGACTAAGAGCTCCAACAAAAACTGTTTGCCAACTGTTTGCCGCTACAAGAGGCCTTGAAGGAGGTCATGGCAGACGAAGCCGCCGGAGGGCCATGAAAGCACTGCGGCCCTCCAAAAGCACTTCAAGCATTGAAGCCGTCCACCACAAGGACACTGAATGGATGGAAGACATTGACTCAGACTATGAAGTCGACAAGCTACAGAAGCACCAGGAGAAGGGACCACGGCCAGCTGAGAAGGCAGTTCCGTTCCTTAGATGCATTGGCTGTGGAGGCCGCCATCAACATATGGAATGCCGATTCTGAACAGCAACGTGCCAGGCATGTGGAAAATCAGGCCACATTGCTACCATCTGCCAAGGTCACCAGAGGGATCGTCCACAGGAAGACTCAGTAAGGAGAGGTACCGGGGCCCCAGAGCAACACTGAGTAGGGTTCTGCTCCAGCCGGAGGACTGTGTTCCGCACTGGTGCCCATTGCCCCCTTAAACAGAAGCTTTGACTTCAGATCAAGCTTCAGGGAGTTCCATGCAAAATGGAACTGGACACAGGCTCAGCCATGTTCATCATCTCCATAGGAACCTTCCGGCACATATGCAACTGCAGCAACAGATGGGTCAAACTTAGGCCATTTAACCTTCTGCTCACAGACTTCCAAAACTCCTGAATGGTGGTCAAAGGCAAAGCCACACTGCTGGTGAATTTCAAGGGGTTTACAGGCCCACTTGATGTTGTAGTGGTGGAAGGCCAATGCATGAGCCTCATAGGGCTCAATTGTTTTGATGCATTGGGCATTCAAGTACCCGGCATTCACTGAACACAAGCGACAGACTTGTCTTCAGTCTGCCAAGAGTTCGTGGATGTTTTCAGTTCTAGCTTAGGGGAGTACAAGGGTCCTCCGATAGCCTTCAAGCTTGATCCCTTGGTAACACCAATACGGATCAAGCCTCGTCGAGTGCCTTTCGCTTTAAAACCCAAAATTGACGCAGAGCTGGACAAGCTGGTCAGTCAGGGGGTATTGCAGCCCATAGACAGTGGGGTATGGGAGACCTCCATAGTAACGCTACATAAGGCCAATAGAGAAGTATGCATATGTGCTGACTATAAGTGAACCATTAACTGGGCACTTCAATAGCACGTGTACCCGGTGCCAGTTGTCAGCCATATTTTGGTGTCATTGCAAGGAGGCTGCGTGTTCGCCAAGTTAGATTTGGCGCAGGCCTACCAACAGATGCTGGTGGACGAGGCCACGGCAGCCACCCAAACCGTAGTCACCCATCGGGAGGCTTTCAAGGTCAAGTGCCTACAGTTTGGGGTGAGTGTAGCCTCAGGGATTTTTCAGGGAGTAATGGAGCGCATGCTCAAGGGCATTCCAGGGGTCTGCCCCTACTTCAATGATGTTCTCATTGCTGGGGAATCTGTAGAGGTTCTGGCTGAACGGCTTAGAGCTGTCCTTCAGCGGTTCCGCACAGCAGGACTTAAATTGAAAAAAGAAAATGCAAGATTGGGGTAGAGTCAATTGAGTTCCTTGGGTTCTGCATCGATGCCAATGGAATTCATCCAGCGGACTCAAAGCTGAAAGCGATTCAGCAGGCCCCAAGCCCAACATCCAAGGGGGAGCTTCAGGCCTTCTTGGGTCTTCTTAATTTTTATCATGCATTCCTCCCACATAAGGCCACAGTGGCAGAGCCATTACACCAGCTCTTAGACAAAAAAGCTCATTGGCAGTGGACCAATGTCCAAGAAAGAAGTTTCCAGGCAGTCAAATCACTGCTGTCCTCAAACTCGGTGCTCACTCATTTTAACAAAAAGCTGCCAATCTGCATTGCGTGTGATGCATCCCCATATGGGGTTGGGGCTGTGTTGAGCCATTTGTCGGCTGATGGGAAACAGTCTCCCATCACATATTATTCAAGGACCCTGTCATCTGCAGAGTGCAATTACGCACAGATTGACAAGGAGGCTTGGCCATCGTGGCCGGGGTTAAAAAGTTTCATGACTATTTGTATGGCCACCACTTCACGGTCTTTACGGACCACAAGCCACTTCTAGGGTTGTTCACTATAAACAGGCAGACACCTCAGATTCTGTGCCCTCAAATGCTGAGGTGGTCTATATTCCTTTCAGCCTACAGCTACAGGCTGATTCACCAACCGGGCAAAGAAATAGGCCATGCAGATGGCCTTAGTAGATTGCCCCTGCCACACATGGACCCAGATCTGGCTCCGGCTGCACGCATCCTAGCTATACAGGATTTGCCAAACTCTCCTCTCCATGCTGGAGATGTAGCTGCAGAGACAGTCGCTGACCAAACGCTTAGCCACGTGCTAATCTGGGTACACACTAGATGGCTGGACAAATGTCCAGGACCAGAATTTCAGAGTTTCTTCATAAGAAAAGATGAGCTCTCATCTCATAAAGGGTGCATCCTTTGGGGAAGTAGGGTCCTAGTGCCAAGTTCTTTAAGACCCAGAGTGCTTGAGTCTCTGCATGACAGCTATCCTGGAATAGTCTGGATGAAGGCACTAGCAAGGAGCTACCTTTGGTGGCCAGGGCTAGATAAAGCTATCAAGGCCCAAGTTCATAGTTGCTACACATGCCAACAATCCAGACCAGAGATGCTGCAGGCCCCTGTCCACTGATGGGAGGACACTCACACACTGTGGTCAAGAATCCACATCAATTTTGCTGGACCCTTTCAGAGACAGCTGTTTTTAATAGTGGTCAACAACCACTCTAAATGGTTAGAGATTGTACCAATTCCCACTATGACTACTGCCAGGACCATCCAGGAACTGTGCAGAATATTTGCAACACATGGGCTTCCAGACAATGAAGCTCAGTTCACCGCTTCAGAATTCCAGGCCTTCTTCAGGGCAAATCTCATAGGGCATGCCACATCGGCTCCTTTTCACCCATCGTCAAATGGTCAAGTGGAACGCATTGTCTGCACAACCAAGGAATCACTGAAACAGATTGTCATAGAGGATTGGCACCACAGACTGGCTGATTTTCTACTCTGCCAGTGCACAACACCCTGCACCACCGCAGGCAGGAGCCCAGCCGAGCTACGATGGGGCCAACGCTTGATCACCAAACTGGACAGGCTACACCCCAACAGAGTCACCTCAGACACTGTACAGCCAAAGGCACCAAGAGGATTACAAGTGGATGACCGGGTTTGGACCTGTTTTGTTCCAGCCTACTACCGGCCCTGCAGAAATGTCAGGGACAACCCCTTTTCAAAAGGCAAAAGGCTGGAAGTAAGCCTGCCAAATTTATTTACACAAAACAGATCCAAAACAGAGCAAACTGAGCAAAACAAATACGAACCACTAAAACAGAAGCTGTTCAAATAGTTGCCTTCAGCAACCAGCACCTCCCACACATCCCCCTTTTAAACAGTTTCAAGGCATGGCTTCTCTTTGCCTCCTCCCGAGGTGCCCCATTGCCTTCCTCTGTTTACTCCTGCTTGACTGCCTCCTGCTTCCGGCGTCCTTGAACAAGGACAGCTGTGGGTCATCTTCATCCAAGCTGTCAGGCTCACACAGCTGGGTCTGAGTAGTAACCAGATGGGAGGGGCCTGGCTGAGAGCTCTGCGATGCCTCAGAACTGTCCTCTGCAGGCTTTCCAATCCTCTCCTCCTCCTCCTCTGAATCGTCCGACCCAACTGCCGAACCCACAGGCTGACACTGAATCACAACAGGACCCAGAATTATGGGCAAGGGGCCTTGTGGGTGGCAGCAAGGGTTGTTAAGGTGTCAGGACCACTCTCCTACGAGGTGGTCCTGGAAGATGGGCGAGTCATTTTCTGGCACATTGACCAGCTGCGTAGGTGGCTAGCAGATCAGTTGCTGGCTCAGGACTCCCAAGAGGGATGAACACAGGGCCCACATGACAGCAGCTTGCACGCTCTGAAAATACCTTTGCTCAAAGAGATGGGGCTGTAGAAGAGTCTCCTCCGGACACACAGACTGTATCCGCTGATCAGGACAAGCAAACCGTGCTGAGAGACAGCCCTGCAGACTTTGCTGCACAATTGGACTTTGGTTTGAGCCGACCAGGACTGGCCAGCCAAAGGGACTCAAGTCAATCCTACTCCACTGAACCTCAGAGCCCTGGTCTACACAGCCTGGCAGGCAAGCAGGTAGACCAGGAAATCCCTGTAACCCTTAGACATTCTGAACGGTCAAGAAGGCCGCCTAAATATCTGCAAGATTATGTCAAACAATTGAGAGTTTGAGCTATCTAGGGGGAAGGGGTGTAATGTATTGGCTATAACTGTTTTAAATCACTTGCTTAATGTCTGATCACTTGCTTAATGGCTGACCTAGATTTCTCTGTTATGTAATGGTTGCTGTTACTGAAAGACAGACTTGCTGTCTCCAGGCTGATAATTAGGTTTTGGGCAGGAAACTGTTACTTTAAACCTTTTGGTCACTGCCTAGAGGCTAACTGTGTAAATAGCTGTACAGCAGCCATTAGGGCTGCTTCTGTTCTGAGTTAATAAACTTGTTTGCTGTTTCAACACTTCGTCTCGCTTAATGCCTAAAGAACCAAAGATATAACAAATAGAATAGTAGATTAGGGAGGAATCTTCTTGCCAAAGCCTTGCTCCATGCGTGATCCATCAGAACAGCTTTGATAGATGAACATCCCAACTTTGTTTGAAGTCTAACAAAGGAAAGCTCACTATTACAGCTTGTTCCACAGGGGAGGTAGTTTGTATGACTCACAATGTCTAGTCAAGTTTTAATCAAGTTTAGTTCTGCCTTTTGAGGCCATAGAAGATAAGTCCAGTTCATCTCTCTGTGTTGCCACTTTCAGACATTTAAAAACTACCTTTCCCCCCAAAAAAGATCATTTTTCCTTTTTAAAATTCCTTCCTTCCTTCCTTCCTTCCTTCCTTCCTTCCTTCCTTCCTTCCTTCCTTCTTCAGCTATTTCATACTGGGCTTCTTTTTAAAAATATTTGATTTATTATATATGTTATTATTTTCTAAACTATATAGTCTTTTACACATTAGCAATATTGTAATAGCTAGTTTGATGTAGCAGTTAAGGTATCAGGCTAGAAACCTGGCAGATCATGAGTTCTAGTCTCACCTTATGCACAAAGCCAGCTGGGTGCCTTTGAGCCAGTCATTTTCTCTCAGTCCTAGGAAAAAGGCAATGGCAAACCACTTCTGGGGGGGGGAAATTGCAAGAAAATTGCAGAGACTTGCTTCTCTGAGAATTAGATACGAGTGAATGGAAAAACAAAATATTATAATGTAGTCCATATATAAAACACTACACATTTACCGTATATTAATGTCTTTTAGTATTCTTCTTACTTCAAAGGTACTCAAGGAACATTTTGTTGCTGACCTTTCAGCATTGCTCCCAAGACTCAGCTCATTCTTTGTTTTAGCCTTCTGTTACAGATCCTATAGTTTTTAGAAAATGCCCTGTATTCTTCTTTGGTTATGTGTACTTCCTTACATTTTGTACATGTTGCTTTTTTTTGTTTAGTATTTCACAAAGCTCTGTATGTGTCCATGCTAGCCTTGTTATATTTTAACCAATTTTTTTCTTAAATCCAACAAGATATTCCTGTAGATAGATTATTTCCCATATTTCCTGGACACGTTCCTTTTGCAGAATTTCAAGTCATTAGATCCAAATGACTTTCCCTCAGAATTCATCAAAATCTGTTCTTCTGAAGCCCAGCTCTCAGGTGTAATTCTTCTCAATTTTTTTTTCTTCTCTTGGATATCACACCTTCAAGGGGACCCTGTCAACTAGTAATCTTCACTACTGCAACCAATTCTTTCCTGTTGATGAAGTTTAGCTCCATGATAACAAACTGGCTTGTTCCTACTTCCATTGTGGGACTAAAGCAGTTGTCAACCCGAGAAGATGAGAATTTATTAGATGCCTCACTCTTGTTCAAGTTAGATTTCCAGCAAATGTCAGGATAACTGAAACTTTTCCTTACTGCTGTTGGTTGCATGCCTCTTGGAAAATCTGGTCATCTGATGAAGAAAGGTCTCATCCAAAGCTTCTGCTGGCCTTGACAATTTTTAATAAATTCTTCTGATTGCATCACTGTTATTACTTTTGTTCTTCTCTCCTTTGGTTTTTTCCAAACATTTTTGATATGATTTCCAAGCTCCCATTTCTGAATTTTTATGGAAGTATGTACTGTATATGTGTGGAATGTACAGTTCCACATCCCCACCCATTTTATTTTTATTTGATCTGTTCCTTTGACATAAGTTGTAGCCTTCCAATGCTCTAGGCCAATCATGGATATCACCCTGCCTCTCATAGCCTATTTGCCTATTTGAGCTAGGGTCTCTCATTCTCCCTCTTTATTTCCCATATTCTGCTTATTGGCATAGAAACATCTGAGATTTTAAGTGGCGTCATCTACTAGTGTCTTTGTTGGAGTTTTCTGTGAAAGCCTTAGTTCCCATTTTGATTTTCTGCTTTTCCTTTTGTGTCCCATTTTGTTGGCCTTAGTACTCCTTGGCTGCATATTCTACCCTCTCCCTTTTGGACTTCAGCATTTTGGAGAAGAATTTGGAGAGATGCCTGGCAAATACTTTCTTCTGAGTCTTTGTTAAGATGTCTCTTCCCAGGATTCTTTTGTGAAGATAAATCTAGGCTTTTGCCGGAGAACCTAAACTCTATGTAAAGCCATCTATGTAAGCCATTTGCTGCCTTCCAGGATCCTATTTTCTTTTCTTGCATCATGACACTCAGTTGTAAGAACGGATAAACAACTTCTTGTGTCCCAGTTTCTATACCTTGTTGTTCATGACCTGTAATCTCCACAGATTCTTTTGAGGTCTTTCCTGAGCATGAAGATAAATAGCTTCAATGTAGGGATGCATGACAGTGTTTGATTGATGCTACTAAAGCCCACATTAGACACTTACCAAAATGATGCTTAATACTCAATTTTGTTCATTCATTGTAGGAAAGATGTGATGGATTGTTCCCCCATAGCTAATGGTTATTCATGTGGGAACAATGAGTGAATGTAGCCTATGCCTGAAAAAAAGCACATGAAAGCTCAAACTGTACAATCTGTTTTTAGATTCCCTCACTCCACCCGGGAATTGATTACACATTTGGATATTGGGTACTCCACACATTGGACTACATCCACCACTGAAAGTGGAGATCTCTTTACCAGTGCAGTTCCCATGATCTCCTCAAAACTGCTCATGATAGTTGAGAGATTTCCTAAGCAATGTGATATACAAATCTGGCACTGAAAACCAATCAGCTACCGGTAGCTAAATAAATAAATAAGCAAGCAAACAAACAAACAAACAAATAAATAAATAAATAAATAAATAAATAAATAAATTCTTAGACATCCATGGAAAGGAAAGGGGTTCATCAGGATATCACACCACTTACAAAACTTCCAGTATTTTTGAACAATGTCATTATTATTATTATTATTATTATTATTAATTTAATTTGTACACCGCCCTTCTCCCGAAGGACTCATGATTTATATGAAATCATTGTGGTTTTAACAGACATCTATATTTGGAATTGTGACCTTGACATGATGCCCTATATAGTCTTGAAGCCAATAAAGCTGCTGACCTCTGTCCAAGACAGTAATTGCTAGAAAAGTTGTTAATGTAATGGACATCACATATGACTTTGAATGAGATTTTCAATAATAGTATTTTTGTTACTCCATATGGAAACCATTTGGGTACCCTTGAGATTAACTATGCTACAGGGACCTAGCCAGCCTAATCAAACATTTAACAGATTCAATCAATATAAAGAATATGGATTTTATAAAAAGTAAAAAAAAATGTCTCAGTAGCAATCAAATATTCACAACAATGACAAGACATCTACTCCTCCATTTGAGATAATTTACTTTTAATTTGGGCATGCAATGGACATAATGTATTTCAAGGAAGGGAACTAACTCCATAACATCCAGAAACTTACAAACTTTGGATACAGATTAGAATTAGAATTTAGTTTGTTGCAGAAATAAGACAGGTTTAAGAAGAGATCATCAGGAACCTCAAAGTTGTTTATCCATAAAAATCTGCTTTGGTCATGACCTTCCCTAATATGACAAGAAATATCTGCATATATACAGGTGAAACTGGAAAAATTAGAATATTGTGCAAAAGTTCATTTATTTCAGTAATGCAACTTAAAAGGGGAAACTAATATATGAGATAGACTCATTACATGCAAACCAAGATAGTTCAAGCCGTGATTTGTCATAATTGTGATGATTATGGTGTACAGCTCATGAAAACCCCAAATCCACAATCTCAGTAAATTAGAATATTGTGAAAAGGTGCAATATTCTAGGCTCAAAGTGTCCCACTCTAATCAGCTAATTAAGCCATAACACCTGCAAAGGGTTCCTGAGCCTTTAAATGGTCTCTCAGTCTGGTTCAGTAGGAATCACAATCATGGGGAAGACTGCTGACCTGACAGTTGTGCAGAAAACCATCATTGACACCCTCCATAAGGAGGGAAAGCCTCAAAAGGTAATTGCAAAAGAAGTTGGATGTTCCCAAAGTGCTGTATCAAAGCACATTAATAGAAAGTTATGTGGAAGGGAAAAGTGTGGAAGAAAAAGGTGCACAAGCAGCAGGGATGACCGCAGCCTGGAGAGGATTGTCAGGAAAAGGCCATTCAAAAGTCTTGGGGACTTTCACAAGGAGTGGACTGAGGCTGGAGTCAGTGCATCAAGAGCCACCACACACAGACGGATCCTGGACATGGGCTTCAAATGTTGTATTCCTCTTGTCAAGCCGCTCCTGAACAACAAACAACATCAGAAGCGTCTTACCTGGGCTAAAGAAAAACAGACCTGGTCTGTTGCTCAGTGGTCCAAAGTCCTCTTTTCTGATGAGAGCAACTTTTGCATCTCATTTGGAAACCAAGTGTTGTGTATATAGTTGGGTTGTTCAATGACGGCATGGCCACTGACAACACCAGGTGGCGCCAGTCAAGCATCCGGATTGGTTAGCCAGCGTATGGCGGGAAAGCCCGATGTTGAGATTTGTTTTTAAGCAAGTCTGGCAAGGTATTTAAGGGGCTCCGGGGAGCTCCATACTTGTCTTTGTCTTGAACTCAATAAAGGCTGTTTGTTGGAACCCTTTGTTTGCTGTTTCCACGTGGTCCTGAACCCACTACATTACACCAAGGACCCAGAGTCTGGAGGAAGAATGGAGAGGCACACACTGCAAGATGCTTGAAGTCCAGTGTGAAGTTTCCACAGTCTGTGTTGATTTGGGGAGCCATGTCATTTGCTGGTGTTGGTCCATTGTGCTTCA
Source organism: Vipera berus (assembly GCF_964194415.1). Lineage (NCBI taxonomy): Eukaryota > Metazoa > Chordata > Lepidosauria > Squamata > Viperidae > Vipera > Vipera berus. The sequence goes on from NC_138203.1 coordinate 254,616,795, forward strand.
TTAAGTCCAGGGTCAACACAGCCGTCTACCAGGAGATTTTGGAGCACTTTGTGCTTCCTTCCGCAGACGAGCTTTATGGGGATGCTGACTTCATTTTCCAGCAGGACTTGGCACCTGCCCACGCTGCCAAAAGCACCAAAACCTGGTTCAATGACCGTGGGATTACTGTGCTTGATTGGCCAGCAAACTCGCCTGACCTGAACCTCATAGAGAATCTATGGGGCATTGCCAAGAGAAAGGTGAGAGACATGAGACCGAACAATGCAGAAGAGCTGAAGGCCACTATTGAAGCATCCTGGTCTTCCATAACACCTTAGCAGTGCCACAGGCTGATAGCTTCCATGCCATGCCGCATTGAGGCAGTAATTGCTGCAAAAGGGGCCCAAACCAAGTACTGAGTACATACGCATGCTTATACTTTTCAGAGGTCTGATATTGTTCTATGTACACTCCTTTTTTATTGATTGCATGTAATATTCTAATTTTCTGAGATTGTGGATTTGGGGTTTTCATGAGCTGTACGCCATAATCATCACAATTATGACAAATCACGGCTTGAACTATCTTGCTTTGCATGTAATGAGTCTATCTCACGTATTAGTTTCCCCTTTTAAGTTGCATTACTGAAATAAATGAACTTTTGCACGATATTCTAATTTTTCGAGTTTCACCTGTAAATCTAGTGAAATCTGAATAGTTCACACAAATCTATTTTTCCCTTTATTTTCTTCCCTGCATACCACAAACAGCAGTGGGTTGGACTAGAGGACCTCCAAGTCCCTTCCATTATTATTATTATTATTATTATTATTATTATTATTATTATTATTATTATTATTATTATTATTATTATTATTATTATCTTTTATTCATTAAACATGAACCTAGGTATCAACCAGGTACCTCCCTAAAATGTAAGATGTTCTGAGTAGCACATTTTTTTGTAGCACTGCTGGAGTTATTGCAGGAAGCTGCAATTTCTTGATGTATTTTGTAAAGTTTTTGGACATAGTTCCCAGTGCCCTGATGACAATGGGTATCACTGTTACACGTTTCATCCATAATCGCACAGTTTCGATGGCCAGGTCGCGGTATTTCGTAATTTTTTCCAGTTCTTTTTCTTAGACTCTGGCATCTCCTGGTACAGTGATATCAATCAGCTGTACGCTTCGGTTCTCTACAACTGCGATATCTGGCATGCTATGTTCCAAATGGCGATCTGTCTGTATTCGGAAGTCCCACAAGATCTTTACCCTCTCATTCTCAACAACTTTTTCCACCCTGTGTTCCCTTTTTGGACATAGGCAAGTCGTATTTTTTACACAATGCCCAATGATGGTGATGATGATGATGATGATGAAGAAGAAGATGATTAACAATAGTAAAATGTGAAAATCATTACTGCTTATTCACTTGCCACAAGTTAGAATTTCCAGATGATGTCATTCTTTACAAAAATAAAAAAAAGATACTGAGCTATATTCCCCAAGTAGATTCCCCAAGTAGACAGCACTTAGATGCTGACAGCACCTTTGCTGATCACAGAATGCTAAGCAGCTTCAACCCTACTTCTGAATGGGAGATTGCCTGGAAATCCCATTGGCTAGACTAGGAAGACAAAACATGAACAAAAGTTCCCAAAGGAAGCAAACAAACCCTTTCCACCACGTTGGCTTTTCATCAAGCTTGCAAAAGTCAAAGTCATTTCAAAGAAGGTTTCACCTTTACGTGTCTTTGATCTTTCATGATTCAAAATATGTCACCCCCATTACATAGAATAGGAGAGAAAATATTTGACTTTATTCTCTTGAAAAGACTGGCAAATCCACTTTTCGGATTCTTCAAGAGCTCATCAGTACAGTACATGGTTTTTTTTCCTCCTTGCTTAAGAGCATCTGGTTTTTTTGTAGGAATATTTACACAGCAAAAGTAGCTTTATAACATGGGTGTCAAACTCACCATGTCGTATTGCGACTTTTTTTTTTGCATTGCCAGAGCTGAGGTGGGCTCAGCCTCTGCATGATGCAACCGGCCCGTGGGCCGGTAGTTTGACACTGCTACTCTATAAGTTGCTTGCCATTTTTGCTGGAAAACTGAGTTGAGGGAGTTTCAAGCAAAGCAAGGGATCAAACCCACATCTCTCAGGCCCAAAGGTAACACTCCAGCCACTATTTCTGGTAAATACGTGGGTCAAGGATTATGCGGAGACAGCCGGTTCAGCTTCTAGATTTATTGAGGTACACCAAGGCAAGGTAGTGGGGTTACAGCTCCCTTATATAGCCCGCTGTTCGTTGGTTCCGCCAATCCCTGGACCCGCTGCTTTCCCGCTCGTCGGATGGGCCAATCGTCTGCGTTGGTTCCTGACAGCTCGGGTCCGCGTGTGGAGCTGTCAACGTTGCGCCTGCGTATTAGCTGCCGGCAATTTGACAGCTGTCAAATTGCCGCGTGCTGAACTGTCAATGGAGATTTACCTCACAAAGCGTTCTAAAACCATTATAAACTTGATGTAACATAACTAACAATTAATATCGTTAACAGATGAACAATTAACAGATGAATACATATCACCCCTTACCCCTCCCCCGAACTGGTGCAATTCCTCTCCTTCTGTTGATGTGTGTTGCCCCGCCATTCATAGTCTCGCAAATATGTTGGTGGTTGTCTCCTTCGGCTGGAGCGTCTTGGAGTTCCGTCGTTCTCTTGTCCCCCTTCCCCCGGTGCTGGTTGGTGGAATGTGGGGATTTGACGGGTTTCGGTTGTCATTTGTGGGGGTGATGTGCAGGGCGGGGTTGGTGGCTGAATGTTTTGGGGTTGTCGGTCCCGTAACTGGTCTATGTGTCTGCGGATGTGTTCATTGGATCGAGTCTGTATAATGTATGAGAGTGGCCCCGTTTGGTCGATTATGGTGCCTTGCAGCCATTTTGGTCCTGACGCATAGTTACGGGCCCATACGGTTTGACCGATGGCAAAAGTTCTCGATGGAAGGGGTTGTTCGCTTTCGATGCTGCCTCTGTCCGGGTGCATTCTATCCAATCGGGTGATCAGCCTTCGTCCCCATCGTAGTTCCGCCGGTGATTTTCCGGTGGTGGTGCATGGTGTGGTGTGCTGGGCGAGAAGGTATTGGGAGACTCTGCGATGCCAGTTGCCTTGTACTATTTTTCTGAGGGCGTCTTTGGTGGACCTTACCATAACTTCAGCCATCCCGTTGGAGGAGGGGTGGAAGGGAGCTGATGTAACGTGTTTAATAGAGTTGCCCCTCGTGAATATCTGAAATTCACGAGATGTAAATTGGGGTCCGTTGTCAGTAACAAGGGTGTCCGGGAGGCCGTGTGTAGCGAAAAACCCCCATAAAGCCTGGATTGTGTTGGTAGTGGTGGTGCTGTGGACTGGGGCAATTTCAAGCCATTTAGAAAAACTATCTACTGCTATTAGGAATGTTTGCCCCTGGAATGGTCCGGCGAAGTCCAGATGGACCCTGGACCATGGGTTCTTTGTTGCCTCCCATCTGTGTGGTGTGTTTTGAGGTGGGGCTGATCTTGTCAATTGGCATGGGTAACAGCCCGCAACATAATTTTCAATGTTGCTATCTATGTCCGGCCACCATACATAGCTTCTTGCTAGGGCTTTCATTTTTACGATCCCGGGGTGGCCCTCATGAAGTGTTAATAAGGTCTTCCCTCTGTGCTTTTGGGGAACTACCACCCTGTTTCCCCATAGAAGGCACCCTAGGTGTGCTGAAAGCTCGTGTCGTCTAGCATAATATGGTTTAAATTCTTCCCCTGGGCACGTGGTTGGCCATCCTGCGGAGACCCATTGATATATTCGGCTGCATATTCTGTCAGTGGCTGTAGCCGAGGAAATGTCCTTAGCTGTCAAGGGGGTATCTGGAAGTTCTGTGATTGCCAGAATACGCCCAGCTGGAGCTGGGTCTGGGTCTGAGTCTGGCAGGGGAAGTCTGCTGAGCCCGTCAGCGTGTCCTAATTCTTTCCCTGGTTTATGGATTAATTAGAATGAATAAGCTGACAAGAAGGTTGACCAGTGCAGTATTCTAGGTGAAAGTATTTGCGGGGTTAGTTTGTTCCACGTGAATATGCCCAGAAGGGGCTTGTGGTCGGTGTATATGGTAAACGTCCTACCGTATAGGTAGTCGTGGAACTTCTTGACCCCCGCAACGATGGCTAGCGCTTCCCTGTCAATTTGGGCGTAATTTCTTTCTGCCTTTGTCAGGGTCCTAGAATAGAATGCTATAGGTTTTTGTTCCCCTGAGTCTAAGAGATGACTTAATACTGCTCCTATACCGTATGGAGATGCATCGCAGGCGATGCAGAGGGGAAGGTCTTCCCTGAATAACGTGACTGTAGAACTGTGGCACAGGGCGTTTTTGAGTTTGTTAAAACTGGCATCGTGTTCCGATGTCCAGAGCCAGGGGCGTCCCTTGTCTAAGAGGCGGTGCAATGGTTCGGCTAGAGTAGCCTTATGTGGTAAGAATGCATGATAAAAGTTCAAGAGTCCTAAGAACGCTTGTAACTCTTGCTTATTTTTAGGTGTTGGGGCAGCTTTGATAGCTTTGATTTTGGCATCAGTGGGGTGAACGCCGTGGGCATCTATTTTATAGCCTAAAAATTCTGTTGAGGGAACCCCTATTTGGCATTTCTGTTTGTGAAGTTTAAGACCTGCTGTTCTGAATCTTGTCAGAACAGCTGACAGGCGCTCCGCTAAATTTTCTTTATTTTCGCCGGCGATAAGGACATCGTCGAACTAGGGGCATACCCCAGGAATCCCTTTTAAAGTTTTTTCCATTACTTCTTGGAAGATTCCTGGAGCTGCCGAAATGCCAAATTGTAAGCGTTTGACTTTAAAAGCCCCGCGGTGAGTTACAATCGTTTGCGCATCTGCGGTTTCAGGAGTTACTGGAAGCTGCAAATACGCTTGCGCCAAATCAAGTTTGGCAAAGATGGTGCCGGACCTGATAGAAGAGAGGACGTCTTTCACCGCGGGGACCGGGTAAGCATGTGCGTTTAGTGCCCGGTTTAGAGTAGCTTTATAATCAGCACATAATCTAATTTGGCCGTTAGGTTTTATAGGTGTTACTATAGGGGTTTCCCAGGTCCCGCCGTCGGTGGGTTCTAGGACTCCTATTTTGACGAGGCGGTCCAGCTCGTCCTCAATTTTTTGTTTGAGGGCGAACGGGACCCTTCGGGCTCGGATTCTTATGGGTGGTACCTCTGGTCTTAGATTAAGGGTGATCGGGGGCCCTGTGTAAGTTCCTAGGGAACCGTCAAAGATGTCTGCAAATTGTTTGCAGACGTCTTCGAGGCTTGTGGCCTGTACCCTGTTGATGCCTGTTAGTTCTATGCCTAGTGCCCTGAACCAGTCTAGGCCGATTAGGTTAGATCTGTTCTCTTGGGTCACTAGGACGTTGAGGGGTCCTCGGAATTTTTTAAATTCCACTAGAATTTTTGCTTGACCCTTCAGGGGAATTGGGGACTTCTGGTAATCCGCTAGGGTCACCTGGGGAGGTTTTAAAGGAATTTGTCTCCTGTTTTTTTGGCAAATTTCCTTGAAGGTTTGCCCTGAAATGAGGGTGACTGCTGAGCCGGAGTATACCTCTAGTTCACAAGGTACCCCTTGTAGTTTGGCTTTAATTTTTACTTTAGGGGTTAGCTTGTGGCTGCCCCCCCTCCTACCATTTTGTTAATAGCCTGTACTAGGTGACTGGGGGCCCTGATTTTTTGCCTGCTCCGGGGTGTCATACCTGGGGACGTTGCATCAACTTCGTGTAGCTCCCCACGGTTGCGGCTTCTGCATGCTGTTTTGATGTGCCCCGATTTTCCACAGTTGTGGCACCGGGCGTTCCTAAATCTGCAGGAGGATCTGATGTGGTTTCCTCCGCAGCTGGCACAAGCGACTCGGGGCTCTCGGTTGTTGTTCTTGGGTCTTGCCCCTTCCCTGTTGTTGGCTTTCCGGGTTTGGAGCTTTTCGAATCGACGGTGGATGGTGTCCACGTCGGTGAGATCTTCTATTTCCCCTTGGTCTCTGGGAACTGTTTCCCCTTGATTCACGGCCCCGGCTTGGTTATTTTCGGCCTTGGCGAAGTCTTCGGAGTGGGTGTTCTCGTACGCCTGAATCTCCCTAGTGACTTCAGCTAGATTCAGGGACGGTTTCGCCATTATTTTCCTCTGGAGGTGCTCGTCTCGGAGGCCGATGACCAGTTGGTCCCTTATCCGGTCCTCCAGGTCCGGGAAGTGACACCATCTGGCAGCCTGTCTAACTCCTGCTACGAAGTCTGCTGCCGTTTCCCCGGGTCTTTGGCGACGCCTCGCGAACTGGACCCTCCAGTAGATTTTGGAATGGGTCGGCATGTAGTGCTTGCTGAGCTTTTCTGTGAGCTCGGCGTAGGTTACCTGCGCGACCGGCTCCGGGCTGCACAGACCGACGGCCACGTCGTATACCGCGGTTCCGCTGAGGTATAAGAGTGCTGCTGCCTTAGCCCGGTCCTCGGTTATCTTGCTAACCAGCAGGTAGCCTTCAACTTGGCCAAGGTGTGATTCCCAACGCTCGGGAAATCGGGTGTCAAACTCGCGTATCTGGCCGAAAGCTGCCATGCTGTCTCGGTTCTCCCTCGGCTTGCTTGAGGTGGAAGTTACAACTTCCAGTGACTAGCTCAGAGCCTCCAGAAGGAAACCTTCCTAAGCTCAGTGACTTCAGCTTAGCAAGCCGGATCCCACCTTCGTCGCCAGTGGTAAATACGTGGGTCAAGGATTATGCGGAGACAGCCGGTTCAGCTTCTAGATTTATTGAGGTACACCAAGGCAAGGTAGTGGGGTTACAGCTCCCTTATATAGCCCGCTGTTCGTTGGTTCCGCCAATCCCTGGACCCGCTGCTTTCCCGCTCGTCGGATGGGCCAATCGTCTGCGTTGGTTCCTGACAGCTCAGGTCCGCGTGTGGAGCTGTCAACGTTGCGCCTGCGTATTAGCTGCCGGCAATTTGACAGCTGTCAAATTGCCGCGTGCTGAACTGTCAATGGAGATTTACCTCACAAAGCGTTCTAAAACCATTATAAACTTGATGTAACATAACTAACAATTAATATCGTTAACAGATGAACAATTAACAGATGAATACATATCAATTTCAAATAGTTATCTCCAAATTACCAATGGCTCTTATCCTTATCTGGCAGCAGAGGTGAGCACTTTTTAAAATATTCACTCAAGTCAATCTGTTGGGCGCACATCCCGGAAGAAGATGGAGACCAAACAAAATTAGCCTTATACTTGATATAAAAGAGAGACGATAGTAGAAAAGAGAAAACCTACACTGTGGCTTTTCTTATTTCTTAATTTCTGTTTTTATCCCTCCCTTTTTTCCTCCCAGCTCTTTTAACTCCAGGCTCCTCTTTGTTCCATCTCTATCAGCCTTCCAATGAAAAAAAAACAGGTCTGGACCTGTTGCTTGCAGGCTACCTTAGGGACTGAATATTGGTTCACATAGAAGCTTAAAGTAACAACCTTTCTGATTGTATACAACATATTTCAAGATATAAATCCTGGTACCAGACCCAGGAAAGAGCCATGATGAGTCTCTTCTGAATAAATTCATCCTAACAGACTTCTAAAGTATATAATAAATGCAAATTTAGACATGCAATATTCCTAAGGCTCAGAGCTTTGGCTGAAATGGAAAGAACATTTGAGCGGGTTCCACAGAGAGATTTCATTACTAAAGTTCACAGTATGTCAGTATCTCCTTCTATATTTAGTACCGAGACGTCTTCCTTATTCCAAATGTGGTGGTGCATCATCTAGTTAACAGACATAAAATATGAATTACAGTTTAAGAGTGTACTGGTAAATTGTTTTCCAATTAAAACACACAGTAAGTAGCCTGAGTGAAGTAATTAGAATAAACGAAGCATGTTAATTATAGCTTGACAGATCCTGCATGTGGTTGGCAATTATCTCTCACCCCTGTGTTTTCTGAAATCAGTCCAAGTGGTATGAAGAGACTTGGATGTGAACCATCAAGCTGAGCACAATCTTAATGGGTCACGCATTAAGTGTGAGCCTCATCAAACAATGCATTTGATGCTGGAATCATCTCCTACCATAGCTGGCCCATCTTCCTTTTTAATACTTTATGGCTGGGGAAGGCAAATGGCAGCTTGGATACGCTTCCCAGGGCCTTTAATACAAGCTGACACCCATCACCCTCTGCCAATTTCTATCATACTAAAGTTGCAGCTGCAATTTTCCCAGCTGATTTGATGAAATAAAAGGTAAAAGGTAAAGGTTCCCCCGCACATGCGTGTTAGTCGTTTCCGACTCTAGGGGCCGGTGCTCATCTCCGTTTCAAACCCGAAGAGCCAGCGCTTGTCTGAGGACATCTCCGTGGTCATGTGGCCGGCATGACTAGACGCCAAAGGCGCACGGAGCGCTGTTACCTTCCCACTGTAGTGGTCCCTATTTTTCTACTTGCATTTTTATGTGCTTTCGAACTGCTAGGTTGGCAGAAGCTGGGACGAGTAACAGGCGCTCACTCTGTTACGCGGCACTCGGGATTCGACCTGCCAAACTGCCGACCTTCTGATCGACAAGCTCAGCGTCCTAACCCACTGAGCCACCGTGTCCCTTACTTTGATGAAATACTATGTTCCAATTGCAAAATTCCATTATTTCAATGGATTTGTTTCCACAACCTTCTCAAGGCAAGGTTTACTGTAACCATGGAATTTTGGACAGGTCGTCACATTACCATACTCAGGTGCTGGACTAGGATGAAGCAAATCCAGGTTCAAGTTGACTCTTAGTCACTGGGTGATCCAAGCCAGTCACCGTGTTTCAGATCAAACTATTTCAACAGTTGCTGTAAGTGGAAATTGGAGGAAGGAATGCTGTGAATTCTGTCTTAAGTCCCCAAAAGAAATATGGAATATAAGACAAGTAAGCAGATACATAAATTCTATGCCATTGGTTGGGCTCAAACATCACATTTTGACCATATGATGGATTAGAACAACATGCAACTCAGCAAGTGATATTCTTTCATTCATGTTCATCTGAAGGGGTCAAGAAAATAAAGTAACAAAGAATATAGTCGTTATACCATATATACCCAAGCTATATCCAGATGGATTGTCTAACAATTCTGGTATTGCCAAGTGGGAAAATGCCAACATAAAACCTTTTGAAATGATTCATTTATCAAATACATTTATTACTACATTCATTGTTTCTTTCTCTGTTGTATCTATGTAGACATTCATACTGTTATTTAAGGTTGTGCAAAGAGATTTTACATTGATTTTTTTTTAGAATCATCACATATACTTTTTTTCTGAATTCACCTGTGATTTATCTTTAGAGTCTGGTCACCGATGTCCACCATCCCCAACACACAAATTATGCTTGCAAGAGTAAAATTCTAAACATAAAATGTCTGCCAGCTGATTTTAGCCAGAGCCTTTTTTAGTGATAGATACAGTATATCACTAGTTACGAAAGACCAATTTGGAAATGGTCATCAGTTTGGTGGGAGGGGGTTTAATTCCCTCTTACAGTTTTTGGAGGAACGGAGAAATAATTAACATGCACAGAATAGAAGCAGCACAATGGAGAATGGGAGTGGCAAATTGGAGGGAGAAGAAAACATGTACTTTGATATGGATGGATCTAAACGCAAGGGAACAGGTCAACAGCACTTGCCAAGGGCGAGACTTAATATGGAAACATAAAGTGACCAGAGCTATAAAAGAAGATTTGATGGGGTTTTTTTAATAGAACACAAGTAGTAACATAAGAGTTGAATCAGATGAACAAAACAAAAGGAACATACACCCTCCAGTATTAAGACATTTCACTATTTGCTTCATACATTATATTTCATTTTCCCCCACACCTGGAATACTGCAACCAATTTTGGTCACCATACTACAAACGTTAAGACTTTGGAAAAAGTTCAGAGAGGAGCAACTAAAATGATCCACGGCCTGGAGACTAAAACATATGAAGAACGGCTGTAGGACTTGGATTTGGCTAGTCTAAAGAAAAGAAGAAATAGAGGTGACATGATAGCAGTATTCTGGTTTTTGAGGGGCTGCCACAAAGAAGAAAGGATCAAATTATTCTCCAAAGCACCAGAGGGCAGGACAAGAAACAATGGTTGGAAACTGATCAAGGAGAGAAGCTACCTGGAATTAAGGAGAAAGTTCCTGAAAGTGAGGACAATTAACCAGTGGAACAGCTTGCCTTTGGAAATCATGGGCGCTCCATCACTGGAGGTTTTTAAGAAGAGACTAGACAGTCACTTGTCTGAGATGGTATAGGTTCTCCTGCTTGAGCAAGGGGCTGGACTAGAAGATCTCCAAGGTCCCTTCCAGCTCTATTCTATTCTATTTGAAGTTGATAGAACCTGAAGGGAAATGAAAGCTTGTTTCCCAAATTTAGAATTAACATTCAGACTATTAAACCTGTTGGAGGCATGACAAAGGTCTCAATGCAGCATACAAGTAGTCCTTGACTTACGACTGTGATTCAGCCTGCGTCACATGACTCCTCCCAATTTTACAATCTAGCTTGAGGTAGTCGTCATGCAAAGACTGCAGTTATTAAGGGAACTCATTGTTCTCTATGGGTGGTTTTTGCTGGAAACCAGAAGTAAATGGCAGTTTTAGAGGAAAAACGTCATAAATTGCAGTCATGTGACCGCCGGGTGCTGCAAATGGCTGCAAATCCAGGCTGCTTGCCAAGCACCCAAAAGGCAATCGTGTGACTGTGGGATGTATTGGGCTTTGGATCTGGGTCATAAGTACCTTTTGGAGGTTTATCATAACTACATAGAATGAAGGCTATTGCTAAGCACATTGATTTGTGCTTCTTAGATTGTAAGCCGCCCTGAGTCTTCGGAGAAGGGCGGGATATAAATGGAATTAAAAAAATGGACACTAAGCAATCAGTTGAAAGTTGAGGACTACCTGTATGGAATTATGCATCTCAATGCCTCCTAAATTCAGTGGGATTTAAGTACTTGAACTTTGCATTAGTTTGCAGCCAAGGTCTATTTACATAAAAATAAAAAGAGTGAAAAAGGACATAAGCAGAAAAAAAACCCAGAAAAGAAGAAAAAGACCTTTATTTTATTGGCCAGTAAATGCAGTTTTGGTAGAGAGGGATGCTTTTAGAGAACATTTAAAAATTTTGCAGCCTTATTCCCATTCTCTGTGGGTTCACATGTGGGTGTGATGTGGACCGTTGACAGGGTAGAAATGAAGTTTTCAGTTTGAAGAACATCCTTGTAGGAATTACATTTGGCACAGCGTCGTTTTTGGATGCAAGCCAACTTTACTCCATTGATTTCTGTGGCACTAAAGCAACTAAAATCCAAGTAATTTGTCTTAAGTGGTTTGTGGGTACAGCTGCCAATGCAATGCACTGTTGCAATGAGCATCTCTTTTTCTTTCTGTCCTGTACCGTGGGAACAGAATCAAAACATTGGGGGACAAAGGAAGGACCATCTATACACTTAAGAGCCTTCAAAGACTCAGCTAGAGAAATAAGCCTTTGTGGCATCATCAAGGATGGTGTGTGAATTACAGCTACCATAAATCTGTAGACGTTAGTTGTGCCAAGTTTAAGTCCAATACTTTATGCATTGCTATCCCACATGCTGGACTTCAGGGAGCTGTGAATACAATACACAATAATCAGTAGATCAGTTGCTCTAAGGCAGTGGTAGGCAACCTCGGCTCTTTTATGACTCATGGACTTCAACTCCCAGAATTCCTGAGTCAGCTGACTCAGGAATTCTGGGAGTTGAAGTCCATGAGTCATAAAAGAGCCGAGGTTGCCTACCCCTGCTCTAAGGGTTGGCCAACATCTTGGATATCTTCTAAATAAACAATCCCACAGCTGCTGAAACTCCGGGAAGGCAGCTCGTGATTGTGAAGATACCATGGCATCTTTTCAGTCGACTTAACAGTGCACTAGCTTTCTTTACATCAGACTTTCCCAACTGAGTTTCCTTTCAATGAGATAAGAGCTTATTCCCAGGATTCCTCAGCCAGCATGACAGTTGGCCTAAGTCCAGGGATTTCTAGAAGGAGCAATCTTGATAACAATTGGAAGCACCAGGTTAGGGAAGATGCCCCCAGCCTTGTGAGAAGATATCTCTTTAACCAGTTCCAATTGAAGGACGGTTCAGTTGAGTTCCTTGTTTGTCTATAATGTTTATCTTCTATCTTTCCAGGTAAATATATCTAGAGCAGCTCAACATGTTATTTCACAATGCAGTCAAGTGTGTAGGCTGCAATAGAAGAGACACAGAGCTATTTCTATAACTCTGCTGAAGGACCCATTCCATCAACTTTCTCCCTCTTTGGGGTCTTAGATAAAGAGGAATCATTCCATCTGTCCCCCCCCCCAAATTTAATTTACTCTGAGATCTGCTTCCACTTCCTTTTCTTGATCTGTTTCTAGTTGGTCATTATAATTATTTTTTTGATGTTTGAATTTATTTTCTCCCTCTGTCTTCCCTACTGACGCCTGGAGACAGAAACTGTTCTATTGTTACTTAATCTATTCTGCTATTCTTTGAATTGTTTTTGGTTAAAAAAATACAAGGTAAAAATACTGTAAAATAAAAGTAATAAATAACTAAGCAATACAAGAATAAACAGAAGAATCAATTCAACAATAAAAAATATATTCATCAATGATCACACTAAGCCGTCATGCCCAAAATCATGATGGTTGAATTCACACAACAAAACCACATTATGACCAAGAGGGTAATAAAACTGACATTGTCAATTGTTCCCGTCCCCCCCCCCCCTCACATTGTGAATGGGATGTAGCATGAAATAAGGATCTAATTCTTATTTGACCCCAACAAACTTTTGTTTAAAAATGATTTAGAGTATACGTGAACTTAGTCAGCAGCACTTTTGTGCACAAAGCATAATTGTCTTTCTCTACGGCAGATCAACTCAAATACTTTGGCCACCTAATGAGAAGGAAGGACTCACTGGAGAAGAGCCTAATGCTGGGAAAGATTGAGGGCAATAGAAGAAGGGGACGACAGAGAATGAGGTGGCTGGATGGAGTCACTGAAGCAGTAGGCGTGAGCTTAAATGGACTCCAGAAGATGGTAGAGAACAGGAAGGCCTGGAGGAACGTTGTCCATAGGGTTGCGATGAGTTGGACACGACTTCGCAGCTAACAACAATGGCAGATCAATTGCTCAATGGCCATGCATCTTTCCCATTGATTCAGGGTGGAGAAAGATTAATTGAAATGTTGAAATTCTGTAAATAAACCATTTCATCATGCTCAGCATGTTGACACAGAACATACCTAACCTTAAAATAAAATAAAGTTGTGCCTTGGAATTATAACTGTTCGGATCTGATTCCTCCAAATTATGGAAGAAGACCAGAACACTTATTTCAGCAGGAAGGTTTCCAATACAAGCCAATGGGTGTACTTCAGCCACTTCGGGCCATGCATGAAAAAAAAACCACTAACAAATTATTGCCTTTCATAACAATGTTTGAAAATGCAACACACACTCAGGGAAAAAAAATATTACAGACCACTGCTTTGCAACTTCTGCTAGTTTTCTATTTGCAGGGGGGCAGGGGAAGGGGCAGTTCATTATTAGAAGATGTGAACTAGGAAAATGGATTGTGTTTGGCAAGGTTGAGGAAATAGGGAAAGAGGAAGACAGAAACTAAGGTGGGCGGATAGGATTAAAGGAATTACTGGAATAGTGAAGGACTTGCCAAAAAGGTCCCTTCCTTCTTCCCAGAAATTGGAGCTGGTATGCAGTGACATTATAATATGATTTTCTTGTTTGGTTGCAAGTAGAAATCTAGCCTTGCACAGAAACCTAAATGCAAGCAATGGTCATTTGTGGATGGACAAGGATGCCTGAAAGCAAATCTTCCAAGGCTCAGGCCTATCCTCAGTTTGAATCACCCACTCCCTGTCAAAAGCGGCTTATGTCTCTGGCTACACATGGGCAAAGCGTTTTTATATTTCATTTGGCTTGGGTTTGCTCATCTTTGCAAAAACAAAGCAAGTGATTCAATATTATTCTTTAACTAAGGAAGCAGATGGTGGGGGCGGAGATGAAAGCGAGATCATACTGAATGTAGCAGATGCAACTGGATCCAAATGTAATGCTCTTTTCAGTAGATCTCCCTGGCTTCTCTTGCAAAAGCCATAAGTCAATACACTCTGCAGGGAGGGGTGTGTGTGAAATCCTTCCTGATCCCAAATAATAAGACCAATCTGAGATGCCAAATATATAAGGGAGGCTTGCCAAGCCAGCCTCCAGAGAAATCTTGAGAGCGAGGGGACCATACAAGGTAGTGGCAGCCAAACCATAACTGGGAAGCAGTCAGGCAATTAAATGGTCTTGATGCTGACAGGTTAGCAATGCAGGTGGCACAATGCACTTCACATAGCGCAAAAGCAAAAAATCTCTGAAAACGTACTGTTGGTTTTGGCTCCTCAGCATCCTCCACTGTGTGTGGCCCATAGGTGGAACACAAGTGCCAAAGACAGACGGTTGCCAGGGAAGTGAGATGGAAAAAAAGTCATCTGACTTTGCACATAGCCAGTTTCTCGGCAGCACATTTTTGCTAATGGGACATGGTTGTATCCAACATCAAAGGACCTGCATTTCCTTTTAACTATCTTGCTTATTAACTATTATCATTTACTTTGTGGAAAACCTCTCCCCGGCCTGATACTTTCCCACATCATGCTAACAAAATTAAGCGATGCCACGTGGCCCAGTAAAGCAAAGTTCTCCCAAGCATGTAGAAAGAGTAGACATGACTTCATGTTCACCTGGGTGTTTGCCAAATCTGCAATCGCTTCCCCCCTCCCCTCACCCAATTTCTTCAGTGGAAGCTTGACTTTCTTGACTCCAGGTTCCACCCATGTCTCAGCAAACTGATCTCCAAAAATGTCAATGGTTTCAGAGCCAAACTTGTGGGAGGGTTATAATTTCTCTGAATAAAGCAAATTTGATACACCTAGAGTATTAGCACCGTATAAAGTGCAATGAAATAAAAAGAGACTGAGACTTTACTATCTGCAAGGCTAAAATTATGTATGGGATCGTCAGCCGGGTGCATATCACTTTAACGGTCACTAGAGTGCAAATAATGTGATACAATTTAAGTTTATTGCTCAGATGTTTAAGAAAATTCTTGTAATGTTTATTGCATCCCCAGTGTGGCTGTTAATGTTCCTTAAGCTGTTTAAAAATCCCACTTGGGGAGTCTGTTGCCATTTGCTGATCTGGAGGTGAAGGGAAGCCAAATTAACAACAAAACAAAATGAAACATCTTGAGAAAATTGGATTTGGTTAGTACTTGAGTGGGAGACCATTGAGAAATTCTACAGTCATACGCTAGAATGAGACTGGGAAATGGAAACATATGTTTGTTTCAGGAATTTATAAAACTTCTCAACTCACAATGGGTGACTCTGGGCAGAGCTCACAAATAAAACTGAAAACAAATGAAAAGATACATACCATAGAGAACCAATACATCAAAAAGATGTCAGAAGAAGGGAAAAGTTTTTCGACTTACTCTGATGTGACCATGAAGACACCAGGAACCGAGTTTGGTTTAATGGCTACTTTAATTTTACATTTGATGAAGTTTAACTGCTACTTTTATCCACAATGTCTTGCATATCTCACATCAGTAAGTCCAGTTTTCATTTAAACCTTCTGTGGGAAAGCCATAGATGTTCACCTGGCTTCAAGGGAAAATAAATAAATAAACAAACAAACAAACAAACAAACAAATTTATTTATTTATTTATTATTTATTAATTTAATTTGTATACCGCCCTTCTCCCGAAGGACTCAGGGCGGTGAACAGGGCAATACATTGTAAAAAACAAGATACAAAAATTAAAAATTATTAAAAGTAATTAAACAATGGTGCCCATAATAAATTAGTACAAATTAATGGCAAGCAGAGCACCCCAAATTTCAATTTAGCAATTGATAAGCCATTAGTTATGCAAGCAGGTTTGGACAATGAAATATTTCTTCCTGTGCTTTCTCCCTCCAGCGTGTGTGCCCCATAGATCAACCTCAAAGAATTTCATAAATTGAGAGGGGGGCTCCTCATGCTAAGTTGCATAGAAAAAAGGACCCACTGATGACCTATTTCATCAGATATCAACTTCTAGACTTTGTACTAACCCATAATGTGGGTATTGTACAGTCTGAGCCAACCAACAAACCGTGGGCTTTGATTTAGTCTATGGTATGAACAGAGCCAACTGTAACTGACTGAACGTAGTATGGTTTCGATGCCCTGTGTGGAAGACCATCTTTGGAGTGTTACTTCTTTTCTACAGAGTAGTTTGCGCCATTCAATTCATCTTTGTTTCAGGAGAAGCTGTATTTGTTGAACTCCAGTACTGGCCACTGGTAGAAATCCTATGATGAGAAAAATGGCCTGCTCTGGATCCTGGCTTTAGAACTGGTTTGGCCTAGAAACCAGGAGGCTGTTAGTTCTAGTCCTGCCTTAGGCATGAAAGCCAGCTTGGGCCAATTCACTCTCAGCCCAACTCAATTCGCAGGGTTGTCGCTATGAGAAAATTAGGAGGAGGAGGAGGAGGAGGAGGAGGAGGAGGAAGTATTAGGTATGTTCACCACATTGAAGTAAAGGTGGAAGAATGAGCTAATAAATAAATAAAATAAATGGTCTTTATACAGTGCATGGAACCATGCTGTAAGTCAGGTTACAGGTGCAACAGCTGTCCCATGCACATACAATACTCCCACTTTAAAACACTGCGAAAATATAGTCGGCATGATATTTTGGGATTAGGGCCACCCCAAATGCAGGACGGCATGCAGCCTAATTTGAGACATGAGTCTATTGAATAACGCAATTATAATTTCATGGGGACTCTGGGTAGGAAAAAGGTTGCAGTCTCTGTGTAAGTGCTTGTCAGGATCAGCTGTGTACTGGGAAAAGAAAGGAAAGCTTTCTTCCCTCCAGATGGTGCTTAAGGCTGATCTGATGCCCATTGTTAGCATCCAGAGCCCGAATATTTTTCGGCACAGAGCCCAACATATATCGGAGAACACAAGGAATGTTTTCTTCTCCTTTTATTATTACTTAAGTTAATCACTGAATACAACTCATTTTTCTATTGACTTCAGCAGTGGCACGTTGGGTTCTATGCCAAAAAGAGGGGGGAAAAAAGAATCCAGAATAACACGATTCTCTGCAAACATTCATATCTATTCAGCCCAATACCTCCAATCAGTGCTTTTTTTGTAAAAGAAAAAGGTGCCGGAACTCACACATGTCATACAACCTGCCTTGCCTAACCTACAAGGTTCCATCCAAAAAAGGTGCCGGAACTCCGTTCTGAGCGTTCTATGAGAAAAAAAGCTCTGCCTCCAATTAAGAGGTTTAATTGACACTAACAAGGCAAGTGTTTCCTTTAGATCAAGTCTGGATTTTTTTTCTTTTAGAGCAAAAAATCTTAGCTCCTATCTGACAATTTCAGAACTTGAACATGCATTATGCATTTTTCAACCTTGAGGTTTATAGTCAGTTTTTATTTTTATTTAAATAGTATTATATCCATTTTTATAATGCTTAATGCTTTGTGTGTCTCAGTGGCTGGCTTTACACATTATGTCATCCTGTAGATTTGATTTATACCTATTATTAAGACATATTATTTAATAAGCCACATTGGCTTGGTTAACACAATGCTCTAAGACACAATGAGATTGCTTTGGGGCTTTATGGGAAATTAGTCCTCAGCTTACAACCACAACAGAGTCCAAAATTTCTGATGCTAAGTGAGACATTTGTTGAGTGAGGTTTGCCCCATTTTCTTGCCACAGTTGTTAAATGAAACACTGCATTTGTTAAATTAGTAACACAGGTGTTCAGCGAATCTGGCTTCCCTTAGACTTTGCTTGTCAGAAGGATGCAAACTGTGATCAGATGATCCTGGGACACTGCAATCGTCATAAATGTGAGTCAGTTGCCAAGAGCCTGAATTTTGATCACATGACCATGAGGATGTTATAAGTCGTAACTATGAAAAATTGTCATGTCACTTTTTTCAGTGCTGTTGTAACTTTGAAAGGTCACTAAACGAACAGCTATAAGTTGAGGGCAACTGTACTATGGTTTATAAACCATAGTTTACAGTTTTTCTTTTCAGGTTTGGAGCTGGCCAGTTGCTGCTTATTTAGCTAATCTTGATTTAGGATGTGCAAAGCCCAGCTTATTCTTTTACCACACTGCATGATTCAAGACATCATTTTACTTGTAAACTGTGAGGTATGTTTTTGCGTCATGTGTGATTTTTTTTTGTTTACAAATTTATTATATGCCATCAATTTGTTGATAATTCTTAGCAACCACATGTACAGATTTTCTCTAGAAGTTATGTAAAAACCCAGTTACAGTTTATGCAGAAAACTTTGGTTAAATAGACTTTCACAGGATTCATGAATCCTGGCAATAATTAAAGGTGTTAAGAAAGAAGCTTTGGTGAAGGCCACCTTGTGAGATCATCTCTGAAATTAAATTTAGACAGGGCTAGGTTGTTACAAATTATGTACACCAGCCTTACTTTTCAGTCTAGTGTTTGAGTTGGCTATTGAGTTTGGGGTTTTTTCAGAATACTTGGAGAAAGTGTTGAAGTGGTATTCTTCCTTGAGTCAGACTAGGGACTCTTGGCATTGGGATCCAGCTGTTTTCTGTTTGTTTGTTTTGCTTGATTATAAAATGAAAGTTAAACTTGGATTTTATTGCATGGGTATGTGATGGGATTTCCAGCTTCCTACTCAGCTATGAAACTTACAGATGATTGTAACACCAGTTGCTATAGCCCTCTTCAATAAACCTGCTAAAAAATACATTTGAGTGAAGGGTTGAGCACATTGGTCCTGTCTCAGATGTTCATCTGCATCCCCATCCATCATCTATTCCATGGGTGTCAAACTCGATTGCATCACATGATGTATCGTGATGTATCATGATGTTTTTTGCCTTTGTGGAGCTGGGGTGGGCGTGGCCTGCATGTGACACAACTGGCCCGTGGGTTGCCAGTTTGACACCTTTGATCTATGTTTCAGGAGTGTCCACAAGGAGCTGGTCAAAATTCAGGACAGCAGCCACAACCATGAAATCGAAGCCATGCCACAACCCAGGGGAAAAAACCCATCAATCTTCAATCATATGGTTTTATTTATTTCTACATTTATATGGCTAATTCAAACTCTAGGCCAGGTGGTCAATTATGGCCCCTTTAATGACTTGTGGACTTCAACTCCCAGAATTGGTGAGACAGCCATGCTGGTTTAGGTATTCTGGATCTTAAGTCCACAGGTCGTAAAGAGGCCATAGTTGGTCATCCCTGCTCTAGAGAGTATTCAAACAAACAAACAAACACAAAAAAGAACATTTTTTAAAAAAAACAACCCCATAATTGATATAAAATAATATGGTGAACAGAACTGAGGGCTTCCAAAATTTACTGTTGGGGACCTACCTCAACCTGACTCCAAAATCTGAAAGAAGAGCCAAGTCTTAACTGCTTCTTTGAGGCATATATGGTTTTGGGCCAATCACATGCCTATGAAAAGATGGTTCCAAAGAGCAGGGGCTGCCACAGGGGAGATATGTCTCCAGGATCTCATAAGATGACATAGTTACAGTGAGTTGTGCCCTCCTTGTCAGAACATGTGGAACAAACAGAGGGACCCAGGCAGTCCAGCAGATAAAACCTGATTTTATGCCAGGTTGAACTTTATGGATAATAACCAGCATTTTGAATTGTACCCAAAAGCCTACTGAAAGCTAATGTATCTTGTGGAGTACAGGTGTTATGTGGACATAACATAACTACCTGCAACACATTCTGGAACAACTGAAGTTTCTGAATGATTTTCAAGGGCAGCCCCATATAGAGATTGATGCAATAATCCAATTAGAAAGTGACTAAGGCATGAATGACCATGAGGAGAGTCCCTAATTCAGGAATGGGTGCAACTAGCATACAAGATATGAAGATCTCCCTAGTCACATCTGCCCCCTACTGCTCAAGCAGGAGCTATTAGTCTAGGAGGACACCTTGATTGTGCGCAGAATTTGAGTGACGCAGTGCAATCCCACCCAAACCCACAGCCACATACGTCGTAGAAAGAATGGGCCAGTTCTTCCTCATCCATTGCCCTTAGTATCTCCTCCAGACACTGGAGTAGAACCTTAACAGCTTCACATGGATGGCTGGGGGCAGAGATGTACAACGGAGGATACTGTACTCCACGCTGATGGATGACTTTCCCCAATGGCTTTTGGTAGATGCTGAAAAGAATGTGTGTTCCTGATACTCATGTCTTTGCCTTCCCATCTGCCCATCTATCTTATTTGGGTTGCTTTTGGTACTGGCCTTTGGTTGGCTCTTTAGAGTTGACTACTGCGGGATCACTTTCTGTAAGGACCCACCTCAGCTAACCACCCAAGAAAGCAGAACTCTTGAAACAGGCATTGTCTCAAAAGGAAACTTTTATTAGGGGTTAGTGACAGTAGGGAAGTCAAGGGGAGATCTGGGGAAAATCCCGCTTAAAGGATATAGTTAAACCACCAATATTCCTCCTCCCACTGAAGTCATAATGGCCATTTGAAATCTAGTCAATCCACAGGTGGCACAATGTGCAGGTAACTGGCACAGTTGGCTATTGAACATTTTCTCTCTGACCCAGAAAAACCCAGAAGTTTTCACCCTCTTTCCAGCTGCTGCCATGCTTTTTACAAAGATAAGGAAGGAACAGTAGAGCTCTCAGAATCAGGTAAGCTTTGAGCAGAACTCTGCCGCCCGATTCTGACAGCTTTACTCTCCCTCCACCTTTAGGGTGAAGCAAAGTAATAGTTTTCTGTGTCGCTCTGCTGCTCTCTAGCGATCGACCAGATTTTTGTAGGCAAGATTCATTAACCCTAAGAAATGACAAACGGTAACTAATCGCGTGGGGCTCAATCATTGAGTCTGCTGTCGTGGGAATCCTCAAGTCCTCCTTTCTTATTCGCTTCGTGGGACTAATTCTACCTACCCTGTCCATTGCAAAGCACCCAGACACAGCCCGCGCGTCATACAGCCCCTTCGTCTTCCTCCGATTGGAAATTTCTGGCCCCTAAAAGTTAGATTTCCATTTAAAATGGCAATCATCCCATCGGGAGCTTGAAGGACTTTCTATTGCTCAGGCCTCCTTATAATTCAAAGGCCGGGATCTCAGAGACCGAGTGCAACCTGCGAGTAAGCAAGATGCGTTTGGTTTTCCGCCCGACACGCGCTTCCCCTTTAAGACGCTCGGATTGAACAGGGAGTCAGTCTCCCGCTTTCACACCTTGGGTGGGAAAGGGAGGCGGGACCTCTCGCCTCTGATTGACGGCCTGCCAACCTCAATGGATCGTTGTATATCCAAACAGGGGAAGGGCCTTCCGTCCAATCGGGAAGCGCGCGGGCACGCCGTGGAATGCCCAGGAGCCAATAAGAGAGCGGGAAGAGGACGGAACATGTTGCAATGTGTCCAACGTGGGTTTGAGTTGGGCAACCGACGCTCGGGGGGGGGGGGGACGGACTGAAAAGTGGCTTTACGGACGGGGAGGGGGGAGGTGGGGACGCGGAGGTGACAGGCCGCTTGCGGGAGCGCCCCGAAAAAGACCGCGCGGCTCGGCTCGGCTCGGCTGGCTGCTCCCGAGCGGGGCGCGTATCAGTCCCGAGGAGGCGGGAGGAAGAGGAGGAGGAGGAGGAGGAGAGCCAACAAGGAAAGCCAAGAGGGGAAAGTTGCGGAGGCGGAGATAGAAAGCACCGCTTCGCCCGTGCTTGGGAAAGGTGTCGGAGCCTCGGAGGAGAAAAAGGGCAAGGCATCGGCAGAGCCGCGGCGTTGCTGTCCCCGCTGCAAGCTAGCTCGCTCTTTGCTCCGCTGAGCTCTCGGGCTCGGCCTCCGCTTGCAGCGGAGGAGGCGAGAGAAGCGGCGGGGAAGAAAGAAGAGGAACTTTTCTGGGTGCCTGGAGCTTTTCCCCCCGGGCTCGGCCCAGGCGCAGCAGCTGCAGCCGAAAAGATGCGGGTTGCCTTTTTTCGAGCGCAGGATCCAGTCCCTTGCTTAGCTCGCGAGTAGTGATCCCGGAGGGGACGTTTAGGCTTCGTGCCGGGGCCAAGAGCTTGCTTCTTTCTCCTTCTCGGCATTGGAGACTCTTAAATCCTGCTGCGTGGAAGAGCCGGCGCTGCGCCCTTTTCCGGCGCCGGGATCGGACCCCCCGAGAAAAACTGAAGGAACTGCCGGTGCTTTGGATTGAGGTGCCATGGTTTAACCAAGTGCCTCTGGAGGCCTGCTGACCTCGGAGCAAAGAGTTCAGGTCTAGGAGAAAGAAAGGAGGGGGGAGGAAACAACACGCGTGGGGCTTTTCTTTGGTTCAACCCTCCTGCCCCCTCCCCCAATAAAGAATCTGAACCTTTGGCTGGGTATTTCCACTCTTGGTCCCCACTTTTTCAGAAGGATACAAAATGGCGCTGCCAGGATGGGGAGAGATGAGGTCTTCACTCCTTAGAGGAGATGCCCTTTGGACCCTCTTTTTGATTCTCCAAGTGTTCGTGGGAATGGGCTCTTGCGTGGAGTGTGACTCCAACTGTACGTGCACCGGTGATATTTTGGACTGCAGCAACCGGGGACTAGAAAGAGTTCCTCTGGAATTGCCCACCTGGATAGTTCATCTGTAAGTGTCCTATTTGCAAAGTTTAAATCCTTGTTTTGGATAGGCATGCCAGATTCTTTTGAAATTCTGTGTTATGTCTGTGTTTTCATATCGAAGTCTCCACTCCATGAAGGGCAGTTTCTCCTTTGCATAGTATGATTAGTGTAATAGTGTGTTTCCTTTTCATTGACATATCTAGTTGTAGCTAGTTGCTGAGCAACTAACTGACATCCCTTTGGGGGTAGAGAGTTCTCACATCCTCAAAGAGTGAACAACTTGGAGGGAATAGAAACTGTCAGTTACAGTACTGACACTGCAGAATGAAATGTTTTAAAGGGGACACATCACACCCTCATTCTTCAAACTGGGTGTAGGTTTGTTGCTGAGTTCCTTCTTCATGGGACCTCATCCGCAAACTCACAGTATTTTCTTTCTGTCCTCCCTGAAGTTCTCAATTGAGTTTCTCTTATCAGAATGTATATACGGTACAGGACATAAGTGCTTTAATGTGCTTTGTTCAACATGTATCTGTTCTGAAAGGTTCATCCTATAATCTTGTGAAACCTGACTGATTTGGACATGGCTATAACTTGGGAAGGTCATTTGTCCAGAAAAAAAAATCATTCTGATTAATGATTGAAATAAGCATTGAAAGTGGACAGGTAGTGTTCTTTTATTAGAATTATTTTAAACACAAGATTGACAGGTTGGAAAACTCCATGTTTTAAAATATTGATGTCCTCTTAAGTTTCACTTGTAATAGCCCTGATTAAAACTCAAGATTAGGCCCCAGGAAACCCCATGTTGTATATGACAGGGTTCCTTAAAGCTACCACACAAGCTGAGGAAGCTCAAGATTGTCAAATGTAAGGATTTCTATAGAATCATCTGATTATCATAAGGTTGTGATTTGTATGTTGTATGGATACAGCATTCTATTTCAGATACAGATTTTTTAAAACCTGACCTAGGCTCTTCTGCCAATCTTTAGTTATTCAACTTTTTCTTCTGGCTGTATAAAATTATCTCTTTTGTCTTTAATTCAGTGGTGACATTTAAGGGCACTTGAATAAATGGTTGCTATTTACTTTTATAGGACAAAGAATATTCTACTTGTCTAAACTGCTTCTTTATGCTTCCTAAGGAATTAATAGTTACAGTCCAAAGTGAAGAAAGCTGATTGTTTTTGTAGAAAAAAAAATGAATGGTTTGCAGATGTAGACCAAATGCCTTTCCTTTGCTTGCTGCACACTGGACCCTTGTTATCTGTTAAATAGTTTGATGAGTCTTAACTTAGTAATTATTTACAGTACTTAATTCCTGATGTTCTCAGGTTGGGGATCTATATGACTATTAAAGTTAAGGTGTTAAAATATGGGCCAATAAAATGTGGTTTTTATCTAAGCCCTAAACTGGTGCATTCAGATTCTCATCATACCTCATGTACAAATATTTTCTTTTTGGCTGTAGATACTTGGAAGTAAGTATGCTTAGGACTGCAGCTTTTATACTCTTTTGAGGCAGAAAACTACTTATAAATTGTGTAAGGATGTAACATAAGTAGCTGTCAAAGAGTTATCAAAATTTTGACTTTCTTAAATGTTAAAATTATCCCTGGGAAATGAATTTTTCATTGTTGCTTGTTGTAATAACTTTTTACTAGAGTTAGTCAACTTAAATATACTATACAGGGATCTGGTATTCTACTTAAAGATGTTAGAGCACTTTAACATACATTGTAACCTGAGAAATGTCAAATCGCCTTAACAGAATATGATATATCTGTGCTTAGATTGAAACGTATGGGCAACCTGAGAACCAGAATTTTGACAATCACTTTAAATAAAGAGATAAAGAGATGTCCTTATTTGTCATGGAGACTTTGATACCTAACCAGAGTTAAAAAAATATTTTAAAGGCTCTTATTTCATGAGAAAAAAAGATAGCGATTAAAATACCAAAGCTATAGCTTGCAGCTCACATTCTTGAATAAAATTCTGCACTTGCTTCTTTGATGTCTGCTTTTATTGATGTTATATAAATTACTTGGCCATGTAAGCCTCATTCTTCTTGCATGAGAGTTA
This sequence comes from Vipera berus, assembly GCF_964194415.1. NCBI lineage: Eukaryota > Metazoa > Chordata > Lepidosauria > Squamata > Viperidae > Vipera > Vipera berus. The sequence goes on from NC_138203.1 coordinate 254,641,642, forward strand.
ATGAATTAATGACTTCATATCCACTGTAAATGTGGTGTTAGAGTGATTTTTAAACTAAGATTAATGAGATTATAATTGAGCTGCCAGTCCCTAGAGTGTAATACTGCCTATCTCAATATTAACTAACCCCTATCTCAGGAGTTATATGCAACAGACTTTTCACATATATAAAAGTCAGAATGGAGTATACCTCTTTGTACTCTGCCATCAGAGATCAGGAAGTGGTTGATCTTTTGATTGTGTTAACCACAACAGTGATTACTTCCTACGGCTGATTCTTGTAATCTGCTACGGTTTTGTTTTAAACTTTCATCTAGAAACCAGCACTTTCCCCCCTCACTGTAGATGTTTGCTATTTAGGAAGGTTAATTGCTCAGAGTTAATGCTGTGCTACAAGAGGACAGATGGGTGGCTTTTTCACGTGTGCCAGCTTTATTTTGGTTGCAATTTTAGGATTTGTAATCCATTGCCAGTGGTGCTAAATTGTGGGTGTTGTCAGACAAGTATAATGTATGTTAGACAAGTATAATGTATGGAGGATTTTTTTTATAAAGACAAATCTCCTTTGATTTTATTACATCATGGTTGTATTAACTCATACTTGGATGCCCAGCTTGTTGATGACAGTAATCTCCTACTGTGTGTCTGCAGTATTGTGGCAGTGGTCCTTATTCCTGTGAAAGTTTCACCGGGATTGTTCATGCTAGCTAGTAAACTGTGTTAATCGGGAGTGGAGGCCTTTGTATCCAGTTTGGATAGAAGTATAATGTCACTTGAAATCCCTTATAAATTTTCTGTGGCTGGGTTCATGCATTACACAAAGCTGTGGTTTGTTTAACAACAGCTTATGGAATATAATTGCTTGGGTTCACACACAAGTCACTGACATAAACTATGGTTTATAAATCATGATGGCAGAGTTCACACAGAACAGCAAATCACACTATAGCTTAAGGTCTTGCGTGAAATCAGTTTGGGCATTTGGAAAAGAGGCCTCTAGCTTGGGGAATGGGTTGAGTCTTAGGGGTGTCTTTGATTTTAGCTTTACTTTCACGTTGGCATAGTTATATGTGATTTATTGTTTCCCTCTGTTTGTAGCTGTATATTTGTGTATTGATTTTGTACCTAGAAATCGTATTTAAAAAATCAATATAAGGTTCTAAGCTTTTACAATGAACATTCATTTACGTAAGATAGTACAAAGTGGTTTACTTGGAACATGAAAATTTAGGACTGATTTGCATGTAAAAACACAGGGAATATATTAGTACATTAATTAAAGGTGTTCACATTATTTTGTAATTCATTTGTGCTAAATGATGTGACTTGCACTTTATTATATTTATGTGAACATAGAATCAAAGGGTTGGAAGGTACCTGAGTGAATCTAGTCCAATCCCTTGCTCAAGGCAGGAGATCTTATACCATCCTGGTCAAATGGTTGTCCACTCTATTTTTGAAAACATCCAATGATGGAGCACCCACAACTCCGAAAGGCAAGCTATTCCATTGATTGTTATCACTATGAGAAATTTTCTTCTTATTGCTAGGTTGGATCTTTTGAAAAAAATGTCAGTTTGTAAATGCATAAATGTCACATTCTGGCAAAATGATCTTTTCTCTTTTTCTTGCCACTGCAAATTATACTACTGTATACGCTCCCTTCATATTAGTCAGAGCAGTGTTTTTATATCTTGGTAACTTGAAGATATGTGGACTTCAACTCCCAGAATTGCCCTTGGCATGACACAGATCAAATCTGGCTGTTGTGGTTTGGCATTGTTCAGTATATAAATCATGTTTTATGGCTTAGTATGATCTGGCCAATAGTGTGGCTTATTCAACTAATATAGCTTCATATTAGTGCAGCGTATCTCCACCATGGCTTCTTTAAGCTCTGTGGACATCAACTCCCAGAATTCTCCAGCCACCATGGCAGGCTGAGGAATTCTGGGAATTGAAGTCCACATAGCTTTAAAGGGGCCAACATTGAGAAACACTATATTTGTGTGTCCCCAAACATATTTTTCAGAATGGTTTGACAATTTAGACACCTTTTTAAAAAGTTGAAAACTTTGTTTTTTAAAAATAGACTCCCATCTCTGTAATAAAAGAATGGGCTTATTTTGCAACTGATGTAGATGAGGGGAGGGGGGGAATGCAGGCTTCTCATTTGACAGTTATTATCTCATATCCCTAAATCCTCTTTGGAGTCCATAAATGAATGGAATTAAAGCGAGGTGTGATCTCCAAAGGTCAAATTGGTATGTAGCTCAGCAGATCAAAAGCCACCAGCATAAAAGTTTTGGCTCCTCCTCTTTCCCTAGCCCTCATCCAAACATCCCACAAAATTTTCCAATTTTGTATTTTCAGCACTGGTAAATATCTCTCTGTATGGCAAGCTCTCAGAGATCGATGTCCTTTTCCTACATTCTCCTGATTTGTTCCTTTTGGGATTTGTTGCAAAAATTCCAAATTGTTGGCACACTGAAGTGATCATCAGACTTGGAGAGGTGAACTGAATATTATATCTTCCCTTATATTTATTAAGACGGAAATATTCTTTCATGACCCTCTTAACATTACAATAAGGTAGTCCTCAACTTATGACCACAATTGAGCCCAAAATTTCAGTTGCCAAGTTTTAGACAGCTGTTAAGTGAGTTTTGCCCCATTTTGTTACCTTTCTTGCCATAGATGTTAAGTGAATCACTGCAGTTGTTAGTAACCCGGTGGTTTCAAGTGAATCCAGCTTTTCCCATTGACTTTGCTTTTCAGAAGGTCGCAAAACGTGATCACATGACCCCGGGACACTGCAAACATTATAAATATGTGCCACTTGCCAAGCATTCAAATTTTGATCAAGTGATCATGGGGATGCTGCAAACAGTTATAAGCGTGAAAAATGGTCGTAAGTCACTTTTTCCAGTGTTGTTGTAATTTCAAATGGTCACTGAAGTAATGGTTGTAAGTTGAGAACTGTCTGTATTCGAAAACGCTAGTTTGTACTCTTTCATTTTTGTGTGAAGAATCGGCCCTCTCCTATGCTACAGGCATAGATACAGGTATAACATCTTCTGGACTTCACTGTCTGATTTGTCCCCTAACAAGCTATAAGGAGATGTTTGGATGAATGCTCCCTTGTCTGCGTGAGCATAGCAGATTTATTTGGTGAGTTATAGGCTTGCCCATACAAATGGATTGATGTTGCTTTTGGTTCAACGGGGTAAATATTTCACAAGCTTCTATTGAAGTTGGAGACCGTAAATTTTCCACTGAATCTTAGAATGTGACCCCTTCCTTAGTTACATTCAGGGAGAATTGAATGAAGTCTTCTGCTTGATTTACTGTGACAGGCAGGCGTATTTATGAAATCATGCTACTGGCTAAAGGTACTGTAGATTGCTATTTACAGTAGCTACCCATAAGAATACATTTAGAAATAGCTAGAAGGTGTCCCAATGTTATTAGAAATATCCAAAAGCTATAGAATCAGGAAAGGTTATAGAAATATTGAGGCTTTTAAAATTTGGGTCATTAATGTTCTGAGAAATCACGCTAAAACTTAAAATGACATATTGCTAATTATATGTGTTTATTAAAGTAGAGTTGTTGGAAGTGTTTAATATTGACACCCAATGATTGATGGAGTCTATGTTATTATTTGTAGTATTAATAATTAAAGTAGTATTTATTAAATTATTTTAATATAATATCTGGAGGTTAATGAACAATCTAAAACTTCATGAAGAGGTTTGGGAACCTGTTTTAAAGTATGTCTTCATGGGTTGAAAAGGATCTATTCCTATGAAAGCCTATTCAGGATTGCAGCCTGGAGATCTGTTCAAGCCCCAAGTTTTAATTAAACAAGAATACACCAATGATTTGTGTAAGTGACACTCTACTTGTTCTTAGGATATCTGGTTTGGATTACAGCTTAAGTCTGTAGCTGTAGCCCCAATAGAATGCATAATAATAGGTGTGCATGTCACTGTCATCGGAGTGGATATCCTTAGAAGACATGCATTAAATCATTTTTATGGCATCCCAGTTTATGGTTATGAAAATCTACTGCATTTGAATGGTTTATTTTTACAACTTGACATTTTCCCGTTTCCGGTGTCTTTATCTTTTCTGATTTTTATAGCGATGACGCTTGTTGCTGCAGAATGGAGAAGTAGAAGGGAGACAGTGTGCACCATTAAGGAAAGTCAGATTCAGAATCCTCTTTAATTTGAAAATTAAATTACACAATGTGCAAAAGCATAGTCTTCAGAGAAGGGCGGGATATAAATGGAATTAAATAAATAAATATTTCTTTTGGACTGCCATCCTATTGGTTATGCACCGTTTTGCAATTCCGCATGCATCTTTACCTCACGCAAATTCTAAAACATTCATTTTTTTAAAGTAAGAGTTCTATTTTAATTAGTAGTTTTGCTTGTTATTGAAGTCCATGTGTGCTTTGACCTTTCTCTTCAAAAGCCTTTGCCACAGAGGCAAAGCCTGAATGAGACTTGTATAATGGTAGTTATGTTTAGGCCAGATTGTGAGGCCCAGGACCAGTCAGATGACCTCCAGATGAGTTTTAAATGGGCCTATGAAAAAGGCTCCCTCCATAGATTTTTTTTCAGGAGTGTTGAAAGAATAGTTATCTGTGCCTTGCTTATAGCACTTGCTGAATAGAGCTCTTATCAGCACTTTCTGAAGCATCATTCAGTCTGATGGATTTTGGGATCTAAGAGCAAACCATTTGGGATCCTCTTCTCTTGGGAAACTTTTTGTAGCCTTTAATCACTTTTGGCTTTTCCCTCCCCATCGTGATTGCAATTTGAAACGCAAGGGCCAGATACAAAGGGGGTTGCAACTCAATAGATTCAGAACCACTTACAAAGGGGAAGTTTGAAAGGTGAAGAATGAATGGGCTTGAGTGAGAGTGTGTTAAGGGAGGAGCCATAGGGGTGAAGGACACGTTTTCAGGGAAACAGCCTTTTCGATAGGCAGCTGAATTAGTCTCACGTATGCAAGCAAATACCTCTCTATTCTTATAAATGGGTTTATTTCAGAGTTGTTCAGAATTGATTTTTTTTAAAATGCATTTTCCCCATCCGGATGTTCCTTGAACTTCAGTCTTGAACAAAATAATGTCAAAAACATATGTATTCTGCAGAACTGAATAGATGCCAAGGAATGTAGGAGTTGTCACTTTTGGATCAACCTCAGAGGTCTCTTAAGATCAGCTGCTCCTGCATCCACTTAGAATTCTCTGAAAATCCGAGAAAAAACTGGGTTCCCTTTTATTTCCTTATTTTTGTTTCCATTGTATCCAGGAAGCATAGATCTTGTTATGAGGTGCTCTTCAAAGAATTTAGAGTCCATATCCTTAAGAGCATGCAAGCTGAAAAGGGCTGAAGTAGTAGATGCGTAATATGATTGTATCATATCACATACACCACAACTATTACTTGCATGGAGAGGAAGAGCAAAGAATTTTTCAGGAAAAGAAAAAAAAAGAGGCTTATTTTAAGTTGGAGTTAACAGGGTAGCAAGTAATCCTTTGTCTTAGCTATTTTTACTTCTAATCAGTAAGTCATAAATATTACTAGGCAACTTGGCTAGCAAAAATAAAATAAAACAGAGTACTGCTTGCAAAATTAAAGATAGATGCTAAATGTAGAAGAATTGGAGGCTTCTATTTTTAATGTGCTGCTGCTTTCTCTTTTCTGAGGCTCTTAAGTAATTTCTCTTTTTGGTTCAAACTTTTAAAAAAAGGAGTAACTTAACTTTTCCCCCAGTAGTTTTAATGAAATAAAGAATTGGTAAGCATTTTTTTTCTCTATAGGTATTTTGGGGGATATGACAAGTTATGAAATTCTAAACTGGGTATAATTTTATGTAAGTGGCTTAGTCATACATAAATAAACCATTTGAGCCCCACAATTAATTAGAATAGAATAGAATAGAATAGAATAGAATAGAATAGAATAGAATAGAATAGAATAGAATACTTTATTGGCCAAGTGTGCCTGAACACACAAGGAATTTGTCTCCAGTGCATAAGGTCGCAACGTACATGCAAGCAACAAGTGATTTCTAAAAAGCATTTCTATTCTTTTTCAGTATTTATTTAGACTGTCAAAAGGTCTCCAAACAACAAGAATTCTCTATATTTTGTTTCTTTAACTTCCAACTTGCTTTTTTGAGGCTGCTTCTAAAATCCTCAGCAGAGCAAATGAGCTGTCCTTTCAACTGAGAACTTGTGTGAGATTTGGAGACATGATTTTACCACAGATAACAAGCTATTGTTCAAAAGAGGACTTCCTGGTAAAAGTGCTAGTTACGGTGTAAGATGAAGTAGAATTTCTATTACACAAAAACTTAGGCAATAATAAATGGATCAACTTTTTTCAGGTGCCCTCTTTTGTTTTTGCTGCAGAAAGCTAACATCAGCTGCATTGCTGGAAGCTGATGTAAGAACAGTGTAATTGTGCATGTGAGATCACAGTAGTGGTTGTAAAGTGACTTTTCAGTGGAAGAAAGTGCACTTAAAATAGATTAGTAGTGTATATCTGCTTTGTAACCTAAATATCCAAAAAGGTCACTTCCAACCTGTTGCTTTTCTTGAGGCAACTTATAATAGAGCAGAGTGTTGAATTTGAGGATAAGTTTATCTGTTGTTGAAATGTAAATGAGAATGATGCTGGCTTGTGTCCTAAAGCATTTAGGGCACAGGAGTCAGACTCAATCGTGTCACGTGACGTACCGTGATGTTTTTTGCCTTTGCAGAGCCGGGGAGGGCGTGGCCTGCGCATCACGCATCCGGCCCATGGGCCACCAGTTTGACAACCCTGATTTAGAGGCTAAAATTCTGATTAGTAGGTAGGTGGGGATCAGAGGGTGAATAATAAATGGAAAAGTGTGATTGTCAGTTATGAAAGAATATTGTTGAATGAAATAGTAGAAGCTCATACTGCAACTGGTATCACTATTTTGGAAATTTTTGACATACATACATATATATATATATACATTTTCTATAGCTGCCCATTTCAGCCAAGTGACTGGGTGGCTTACAATTTTAAAATGGCTGTATGGACCAGAAACCTATTTTTGAAAAGGACCTTTTTTGTACTTGTTTCCATAGCCTCTGTGAGACTTCATGGGGAGGATTGGTACACCATTTGGCTTCTTGAATCTGTTGTTTTTAGACTGCTTGGCACCTCCGATGTAAACATAACAGAGGAAGTGATTTGAGTAATTACGGTTTCAGATTTGTGGGTGCATAAGGAATAAAGGATTGTTGCTTTTCTTTACTCCCAAACTTGTATATTGTCTGAGTTTTATCAACTGGCTATTCTCTTGCACACCTTAATATCTAGCTATATCTCGTATATAGCTAGGTTAGGAAATGTGAGCAAGTCATGTTCAGAATTTACAAACTGAAATCCTTGGCGATGAGTAGAAAAATTCCCTCTTGGAAAAGTGTAGACAATGTTCTCAGATCTAGTGTGAAAATAACAAATAACTCTGACATGAATGGGTGAGGTTCAGCACCACTATCAAAAAAAAATGCACTGTTCAGAGATTGGTAGAAGTCAATCCCTTATGAATCACAAATGTATCTTTAAGTTGTTCCACTGAAAATGAACAAAATCCTGGTACGTGGATATCTGCTTCATTACCAATTATTCTGTCTAAGCCCATTCAAGAATAATTTCTGTATAATCCCATTGAGCTGTGGTGGCATGCAGTACTGCTGATTGCCAGTTCGGCAGTTCGATTCTCACCGGCTCAAGGTTGACTCAGCCTTCCATCCTTCCGAGGTTGGTAAAATGAGGACCCAGATTGTTGGGGGAAATAGGCTGACTCTGTAAACCGTTTAGACAGGGCTGTAAAGCACTGTGAAGCGGTATATAAGTCTACATGCCATTGCTATTCAAGCAGTTCAGTTCAGTTCAAGAGAATAACTCTTATAACTAAGGGTGGTACACAGTTTGAGTGCCTAACCTCTTACAAATGAGTGTTTTCTCGAATTACATAAAAAGTATAAATGGATCCAGTGATTGTATATTTCACTTGGCTGTGGGAAAATCCGCTCACAGTTCAAATGAGTACTAGCCATGAGCTCTTTTAACCTAAAACATGAGCATATTCAAGTCTGCAAGGATCAGTCACTGTGTAATATAACATAGGCTTGCTCAGATCAAATGAAGAAGGCCCTATGGAGAAAAGGTGAACTATAAATACACTGAAGCAAATAATAGTCTATGGGTTATTCTTGCTTATGACCAAAATTGGAATTTGCCAACTCTGTCATTAAGTGATGCAGACCTCAAGCAAGATGTCACTTGCAATTGCACTGCCAACTTCTCCATTGGCTTTGCTTATTGGAAGCCAGTTGTGAAGTGTTCAGTTGACAATCATGTAACCACAGGATGCTACAATGGTTGTAAACTCCTCCTGGTTGTGAAGTACCTGAATCTCAATTACGTGACTGCAGGGATGCTGCAGTGCAGGTATGGATCATAAAGTTACATTTTCAGCACCATCCTAACTTTGAATGGTTGCTAAACCAGGCAGTCATTAAGTGAGGACCACCTATCGTAGTTTGGGGTCTTTTTTTAACAAGGCAAATTTATTAATAATCATGATGGTTGTGAAAATACATGTGAGCTAGGAAATTGACCTTAATTTTAATTGTCAGATTTCTAAGTTTTGATAGAAATCTGTAATACAGTGTTTGTTGTAATTATTTAAAACATTTATGTATCTGCCCATCTTATGTCAAACTCTGGGTGGCTGCCCAAATTATTTCTTAATAGTAATAATAACAATACGTTAATAGACATTTAAAAGTCACAAAAAGTCAGAAAAGAGGCAAACCAAACAGAACATAGAAAAGAGACTTACAGCTTTGTAAAACTGAGTAAAAATTTGAAGTACTGCTTGATTGTTACAGTATATGGAAAGTGATCAAACTTTTATTAAAATGTAGTTAGGTAAAAAGGTAAAGGTAAAGGTTCCCCCGCACATGCATGCTAGTCGTTTCCGACTCTAGAGGCCGGTGCTCATCTCCGTTTCAAAGCCGAAGAGCCAGCGCTTGTCCGAGGACGTCTCCGTGGTCATGTGGCCGGCATGACTAGACGCCAAAGGCGCACGGAACGCTGTTACCTTCCCACCGTAGTGGTCCCTATTTTTCTACTTGCATTTTTACGTGCTTTCGAACTGCTAGGTGGGCAGAAGCTGGGATGAGTAACAGGCGCTCACTCTGTTACGCGGCACTCGGGATTCGACCCGCCAAACTGCCGACCTTCTGATCGACAAGCTCAGCGTCCTAACCCACTGAGCCACCGCGTCCCATTTAAATGTAGTTACTATTCAACAATTAATACTCCGAAAGGTAATTTGTATGATAAGTCAGAATAAACAAAGAGCAATTATGTAGGAAGTTTTATCTAATAAGTAAGACATTATATAATTAAATTCTTTTAATCCTTTTAATGTATTGTAGGATTGTAAGAGTTGGTTAGTGATGCAAAGTAGCACATAAAGAGAATAAATGTGATTCTGCCATGTTTTAGATCTCAAGTGATAGTTACTGTAATTTTAAAATCTAAACCTCTCACATAGCTCTCTGGATGCAAGTATATTCCAATTATAAAGAAGATCCCCAGTTTTACTTTCTGCTTCTTTCAGATCCCAGGATGGACAGTGAGATTTATCTATTTTTTTTTCTGAGTACAGAAAACCAACAGTGGAAGGTTTTTCCACCAACAGTGGAAGGTAGTGGATTAGGGAGCTGCTGATCTGCAAATACTATCAGAGGTAATAAAATGAATAGCACAGGAGAGCAGCCTGGTTGGAGGCCCTATGAAATACAATCCTTCAAATGGTTTCCAGTTGTCCAAACACAACTGCTTCTCCCTCTTTGTGTATGCATGTGTATGAGAGTCTGGCTCATTAGCCAACAAAAAGGAAAATTGAACTGGCAACGGATGGAATTTAGCCCACTGCCCTGGCAGCCTAAGCCTCTGAAAGCTGGTTTTTATTGCACAGGTTCATATTAAAATATGTTGGCTTTTATGTAACAAAGCGACAGGAGCTGTGTCTTCTGCAGACCAGGTAAAAGTCTTAATGATTAAGTGTATTACTCTTTTAAAAAGTATTCCATTGCAAAGAAGGTTTTTAAAATCTATAGCAAACTTAGCCTAAGTATGGGCTAAAAGTTGAACCCTGCTACTTCTTCATAAACGTATCCACTGAGTTCTCTTCCAGCAGACCTGAATTGCTTTCTGGCTGTCATTAGTAAATTATTTAAAAAAAAAAGGTAAAACGACAACTTTCACTTAGTTTTTGCTATAATGGAAAGCATCTTTCCCCATTTGCTTGGAAATATATAAGCAGTACATTATTAATGGAATCCAAAGAACTGCTTAGATTCACTTACACCATATCACTTGCAGTATAGCAGGGTCAGGCAATATACTTAGAATCTTCTCCAAAGGGGTCCTCAACCTTGGCAACTTCAAGACTTGTGGAGGAATTCTGTGAGTTGAAGTCCACAAGTCTTAAAAGTTGCCAGGGTTGAGGTCCCCTGTTCTACAGAGACATCAGAGTTGCCCAGTATGGGTGGCATTGAATTTTTAAAATATGGTGATGTTTGGAGGGACTTAGGAAAAATAGTACAGGCTTTTTAGGTGTCCATTGAGCCTTTTAATAATCTCACCCATTGAACTGATTTTTTTCCAGTTTGGGGACTTTAAGAAAAAAATAGTTCTCTGCAAGTCACCTCCAAGTTCTCTTTCCCCACTACAACGGGAACAGGCAAGGTAAGCTAGAGAGATAAAACATTTGTTTGAACTTATATGGCATTGAACTGTAATAGGCAACAAACAGCAAAATAAAAGAAAACTCTTGACAGCATGAATAGATAAAAATAAACCGCAATAAATAAAACAGAACTATTAATATATTAGGAAAATCTGGTTCCATTTGGCACTTAGTCCAACTCCAGACATTCTCCAGAAGACTGGAGACTTCACGCCCTTTTGGAAGTCAACCATTTCCAGTGTATTAGAGCCACAATGAGATACAACATTTTGCCACTCCTGCAGCCCCTCCTGAAAATGGTAAACCACAAATATGGCCCCCCACTCTGAAAAAGATTGCTCATCCGTGGCCTTTGGAATCCACTATTGACTTTCCTGCATATTTGGGTGCAACTGCTTCCAAAATCCCTACCGTTCAGAAAAACAACATGACTTGCTATTTAGATTGGAACTTTGTTGACCATTTTTAGGCCTAGTTGTTTTTATCACGTGTACTTTTGGGTATAGTGATGTGATTTTTATGCATATGTCTGGGTGCATGAAGACTCCCACTTCCTTTAAGGGTGTCTGATGTTTTGGACATCATGAGAACTGGTGAGAATGATTTTGCTGCTTGCTAGGTGTGGTCTGTGATGAACTGTGAGCTCAAAGTAAGTGTTCTGCTTTAGGGAATAACACACAATGCTATATGCATGTTAGCTAAGTAGGCTGCTCCTGATGATGATGATGATGATGATGATGATAATAATAATAATAATAATAATAATAATAATAATAATAATAATAATAATAATAATAATAATAATGAAGTTGGAAGGGACCTTGGAGGTCATCTGGTCCAGCCCCCTGCTCGGGCAGGAAACCCTATACCATTTCAGACAAATGGCTGTCCAGTCTCTTCTTAAAAACTTCTAGTGTTGGAGCATTCACTACTTCTGGAGGCAGGCTGTTCCACTGGTTAATTGTTCTAACTGTCAGGAAGTTTCTCCTTAGTTCTAGGTTGCTTCTCTCCTTGATTAGTTTCCATCTGTTGCTTCTTGTCCTGCCTTCAGGCACTTTGGAGAATAGCTTGACTCTCTGTTCCTTGTGGCAGCACTTCCTTTCTTGCACTTAAGGCTGTTCTGTTATGGTTCGGAATCTATTGATATATATTTTTTCCATTCATATGCATTGGGAAATAAGACCTAGACTGCAAGTATCCAAACTTCAGTTTTCCTGCATGCAAGGCTTCAAAACAGCTTAGTTGATGGCCAACAGTGAATTACTTACTTTTTTTCAGTAATTTCTGCAAGTTTATTGAGGTGTAAGATAGCTTATTCAAACTCCAGTTTTATAGCTTATTTTGTAGTTATAGAAATGCCATAATCTCTGACGTCCTTCCTCCCCACTACTTTATTATGGCCAAGCCTTTTCTTGTGATGTTGATTTTGCTCTTAACCTCTGAAGCACATTGCTTTAATCTCAAATAATTTGAACCTTGTTTATCTCTTATACCCTTGGAGTTGTGTAAGATCTCAACACTAATACCATCCAAAGTGATGTAGATTTTAGTTATATCACTTTATTTCACAAGAAATTATTGGTTTTGACTCAATCAGTACTTAGGTTTCATTTGTTCTGGCTGTGGAATTCCAGAAGAGGGGAGCAAATCTCAAACTTCTGCCAATCGTATGTTTGAGGGATTTGTATGTGAGCAATTTTAAAACGATATCTCTACTAATAAAGAAAATATTTTCTTTTTTAAAGGACGTGGAATTGAATAAATTTTGGGGAAGCAGGAGCAAAAAAAATACCCCTTCTAGATATCAGGGTTTCTTGTCTACTGATTAAATATACACAGATGATATACTGTACAATAGTAAAATGGAAACACAGATTTCTTAGAGCTTCCTTGTCTATGTTTTCCCATATTTTTTGTTGGCCAATGAAAGCCTTTCTTCTTGCCAGAGATTCCCAGCTGTTTCCTCTGTGTGGATCACCACAATTTGGAATAGTGACCCAGTGATGTCATACCAATGATCAAGCTGGGGCTTTTCTTTTTAATGACTTACAAGCCTATTTCCTTTTCTGAGGGGGGGGAAAAACACCACTTGTGTTTACGGAGCCCAATTTTTAGGATATAATGGTCATACACAGACTTTGGATTTTCCATCTCATGCTCTAGAAATTCTCCAAGATCAATCACAATTTTGGTTTTTTGGGAGCAACCAAGTTATATTGGCATGTGTTGCTGGGTCATTCCATCTTGCTAATTGAAGTTTCTGTGCAAACCTCAAGGAGCCTTGGTGGAGCAGTGGGCTAATGCCTCCTTAAGTAACACCAGCTGCCTGCAATTAGTGCAGGTTCGCATCCCACCAGGCTCAAGGTTGACTCAGCCTTCCATCCTTCCGAGGTAGGTAAAATGAGGACCCAGACTGTTGGGGGCAATAAGCTGACTTTGTAATAATGCCGCTTTGGGGGGGTGGTGGTGAAAGCCCTAATAAGCAGGCATATACATAGAATGAAGGCTATTGCTAAGCACATTGATTTGTGCTTTAGATTGTAAGCCACCCTGAGTCTTCGGAGAAGGGCGGGATATAAATGGGATTAAAATAAAAAAAAATAAAAAAAAAATAAACCAAACATGATTCATTGAAAGTTTCATCTGAATGGGGGCTCTCTGATTCGTTGTTGTCTTAGCAGACCAGAATTCAAAGCCAGGAGGAATGCAGTGAAACAGGAAATAAAGGTTAGAAAGCAGGTAATAGATGGGGATTTCCTGTTTGCTTTTTTAACAGTCCTGATAGTGAGACCAGTGGGTGGACAGCCTTCAGAGAGCATATACCAACCAACTTGATCAGCTCTAATAACCTGTTGACCAACTTCTGAATCTGTGATCATAATTTATGTGATTGTATATTCCCTGCAGACTTTACGGTATATTAATTGGTACAGAGTTGTTAGATAGTGTCATTGATGCAATGATCATGAATTTGGGCAAACTCTGTGAGACAGTGGCAGACAGGGGGACCTGGTGTCCATGGGTCACGAAGAGTTGGACATGTCATAGCAGTTGAACAGTGACAACAAATTTATAGAGAGACTGGTCTGGATCTGTATTTTATTGCCAGATTTATTCAGATATGAGCACATATAAAGTGGTTTGGGGTTTTCATATCATAAATATGTAGAAAGAAGTTCCATTAGTAAAAGTACATAAAAGGCAAGGAGAAAGTCCTAGATTCAGGTTATAGGGGAAAAAAACACTTGGCTGAAACCCGCTTACTTCTTTGTGTTGATATTACAAAGGAATAAGTGGGTAAAGATTATGAGTTGCTATCATGGTTTAGAACAGGGGTCCCCAACCCCCCCTGGGCCTTGAGCCCTTTGGAACTGGGCAGGCAAGCAGCAGGCAGGCACGGATATATGTGCTCCATTTGCACGACAGGTAGGCATATGTGCCCGCTTCTCAGGTAAATGGAGCTGCTTGGGCATGCAAGCTTGTCCCCCTGCTTGTGTGGAACCATCCCCCCCCCGAGTCTGTCTGCAAAGCCAGAAAGGTTGGGCAACTTTGCTTTAGAAGATGTCTTGTCTTCCCCATAGAAAGAAAACTTTTCTCCATGGAACATGTGATGCTCAGTTGAGTCGTGGTGCTTTCCTACTGGTTAAAAGGCAAAGCAAGTGAAACACGCTGATTCCTGGATTGATTTTAAAAAGCATATTTCTCAGGGCGGGGTTTTAAAATATTTAATACGTGGTGATTTTGATTATTATGTACCATCAAATCAATGTCCACTCTTAGTGACTACAGGTGGTCCTTGACTTATGATCCCAACTGAGCCCAAAATTTCCATTGCTAAGCATGATAGTTGTTAAGTGTTCCATTTTACGACCTTTTTTGCCACAGCTATTAAATGAATTAGTGCAGTTTTAAGTAAATCATGTGGTTGTTAATCTGGGTTCCCCCATTGATTCTGCTTGTTGGAACCGGCTGGAAAGGCTACAGATGATGATCATATTCATATACACTTGCCAACTGACCGAGTTTTGATTACACATCGGTCATGAGTGTGAAAAGCAGTCATAAGTCACTTTTTTATTCAGTGCAATTGTAACTTTGAATGGTCACTAAACAAATGGTTGTAAGTTGAGGTTCATAGATTTTTCTCAGGAAGATCTGTCCCCAACTTGGTGCATCAGATCTCCTCCTACCAAATCCGTCCACCTTGGTACTTTATCTTCTACTTTTCCCAGGATGAGAACCTTCTCCAGAGAACTAGATTTTCATATAATATGTCCAAAATGCAGTTATTTGAACCTGATTATTTGTGCCTTGAGTGAGAACTCTGGGTTGATTTGTTCAGCGATCCATCTTTTCCCCCTTGGATATCCTTGGTATTCTCAGGTGTGATCTCCAACACCAAATTCAAAGGCATCCATTCTCTTTCTATCCTGCTTCTTCAGATGGTTTTCAATAGCTTCCTCTATGACTTCCTGAATCCTGCTAAACTCATTGTTGCTTTGGCAACCTCTGTCTTTATTGTTTGAGGTTTTAGTTCCTCTTTATGGTTATTTGTTGCTGATCTGGCTGTAATGTTGAATCCAGACTCGTAAACCATTGCTTAGATTGGTAGGATGGATGAGGCTGAATCCTACTTACATTAGCTGACAATTCGTTTGTAGTCCTCTGCATAGTCTAATGAAGAATTGGTTAGTAGTTGTGGATTCTTTGGAATGTGAAAGTGAACATCTCTCTCATCCAACTGGATTAATATTATTAATATTATAAAAATAGTTCTGATTAGAATTTGGCAAACCTGATACCAAAAGTTATTTTCAAGATAACTAACATTCTTATACCTGATTTTGCTTGGTTTCTCATGAGAATGCTAAAATCTCGCAATCTTAGGGAACGACATGACATTTTAGCCATTTTTAAATGTAATCCAGCATTGTGGAATCTGTGATACCCCACATTTTAGGAATATTATCAATACTGGTTAACTGCTGGCCCTCTCAGAAGGCTCTGAAGACAGAGCCCTGCCATTGGGCCTGAGAATTCCACTGTGGTGTACAACCTGTTCAGTGCTTGTTCTGGTTCGTCGCAACAATAAAACGTTCGTCAATGTCTTATTATGAATTTTTCTTACAAATTTATTTATTTAGCTACCGTATTTGTATAGCCGCCCATCTCACGTAGACAAAAATGAAGCTTCCTAGCTGAAGGGAATAGCAGCACGCCTCTGGATTGTCCTCTGCTGCTGTTTATGTTTTAATAGGGTTTTTAATAATGGTTTTTAGCGTAGTTTTGAGGGCACTGATAAAGTTATGTAGTTGGGTAATGAAATGTCTGCAAGAAAACAAGATCAGAGGGTAGCAAGGATCCCACCGTTCAACCCCCGAGCTACAAATTCTCCTGTTGGCAATATGATTTTGTATGTATGCTTTCATTTATAGTTTTTTCTTTCTTTCTTTTTTCTGTGCCTTTTTTAACTGCTGTGAGCCGCTCAGATTCACAGATGTGAGATGAGCGGTTACAGTATATAAATTGAAGGAGTGAATATGTAAATAAATAGGCAAGCTAATAAACTATCATCAAGGCTTCTGAAGGAAATATGCTGCATTTCTTTTATTTAGCCATCCAAATTTCTCCATAGTTCTGCTTGCATGATTATGAGATTTCCCTATCTTATCACTAGCCAGTACTGTCAGATACAATTGTAGGGACAGTTATTCTGTATAACTTGAAACAGCTAAATAGATTCTTAGAGAAATAAATGCCTCTTATAATTGTCATATAAACATGCTTTCTCCAACAACCATTTTCTTAATGGATAAGGAAAATTTTGTGACATTATCCGGAATTATTTATGGAATCGAAGGATTCTTTAAAAAAACAAACAGAAAAGCACAAGTATGCTTGCAGTATACTCTGACATGCTACTTGGTGCATGTCATGGTCTGTCTTATCCCAGATTCCTTAAGAACATTTTCTTCCCTCGTCTTGTGTGGGATTTGTTTATTTTTCTAGACATCCAGTTCAGAATTCCTTTGCTTCCATTTGTTTGGGTAACTTTGTGGCTACCAAAGCATGTCAGCTGTATAGCAGGAACATTACTACCCCCTTCACGTAATAAGTTTATTTTGGAAGAGCAGCATAGCATGTTACTGGTTAGATCTCAGTCCATAGAGAGCAGCTCCCAAACCAAGAATAGAAATGTTTCCTCTTTAAAAAAATAACTACCAAGAAATTCTATCTCCTCTTCGTAAGGCACATCAAGTATAAACTGCTCTTCTGGTATCTGTGCAGACCAGCAGGCTGAATTAGGCATTCCCAGGCAAAATGAACACAACACCCCGTTTATGGATGAGTACATGCTCAGGATTGCCTGTAAAGCCAATAGGTATCTCCAGTTGGAAAAAGCTGGGCTTGGTCAGGATCTTTTCTTGGTAATTTCTGGTTCTTTATCAGTTTTTCTGGCAATGAAAGCAGGTGCTGAGCTTCAGAATGAATCACTGACCTTTCAAGATTCTCAAAATTAGACTGTAATTAGCGAAGAGTTTTATATGGAAAAGGTGAGAGGAGCGCTCATATCAGTGCATTACAGTGTGTGATATAACCTTTCCAAAGAACTGGTTTATTGACCAATAAATATGCAGTAGATCAGACATGTCAAACACAAGGCCCAGGGGCTGGATCCGGCCCGCGAAGTGGTTTCATCTGGCCCGCGAAGCCATCCTGGAAACAGTGAGGGAACGGCCCCCACTGCCTTGGCCCTGGCCCAGAGACCCTCCTTTTGCCAGAGACCCTCAGATCTGTCCCACTCCTGCCCAGGCCCCCATAGGCACCCTTGATACAAACGATGTAGAGCTGGCCACGCCCACCCAGTAGGCCATACGCACTCTAGCCACGCCCACCCAGTAGGCCATGCCCACCCAGGCCACACTCACCTGGCCCCTTGAGGGCAACCGCAATGCTGATGCGGCCCGCAATGAAATTGAGTTTGACACCCCTGCTGTAGATATTCAATGATTTTCAAGCATGTTGATTCCTTGATTATAAATGCATTCATTGTCTGAAACAAGAATGTAATTCGAGGCAAAACATTTATTTTATCATAGAAATTCTCTCCAGCAATGATAGTTGTGGTTTCACTCATCTTAACATGTCTTTTTAACTTCATTCCGTGGCTTAATGTACTTATTTTAAAACAACACGCAATTCATTTGTCATAATGATGCCCAGATATTTTACCTTCCTCTCGATCTTCAAAGTTATTTATTCATCAATGTTGTTTGATCTTCTGTTTCCAGTTTTTTTGTGTTTGCATTTTTTTGTGTTTTGTATTCTACCACTACCTCAACCTAAGAAAATTTGGTGCCTTTTTTTCTGCCATATCTAGTGCATCTGTTGCATTTTTAGCATTGTGTGGCTCTATTCAAGTATTGTAGATTTCTCTTGGTTTTCCCCCCATAGGCCAATGGCCCCAATCTTTGCGGCTTTGTGGCCCAGCTGGGGGGCTGGAGAAGAGGGGAACCAGGCTGCGCAAAAGGCAGGCTGGTGTACCCACACCTACGCGCCGCTCCACTCGTGCAAGTGGCGTGTTGGCACATGCGTGACAGCCTGCCGATTGCACGAGTAGAAATGTGCATGTGCATGCACACCGGCCTGCCTCTCGCATGGCCTTGTTCCAAAAAGTGGCTGCGGCCTGGGGGGGTGGGTTGGGGATACCTGCCATAGATTATTGATAAGCTATGTTTTTTCTCCTTTCCCCAGGCATGCCCCAATAATAAACTTTAAATATTCATTGTTTAGTTTTGCTTTCATTTCCACTACTGGGACATGTTGTATATTCCTTTTTCTTTGAAACAGCAAATTCTTTTAAAAGCATATGATTACTCTTAAGCAGGGGGTCTCCAAATTTGGCAATTTTAAGACTTGTGGACTTCAAATCCCACAATTCCCCAGCCAGCATGTGTTGAAGTCTATATCTTAAAAGTTGTCAAGTTTGGAGATCCCTGCTCATAAGCATATTACTTGAAACTATATTTTGTGAAGATGTTCAAACTATGCAGAGAATTTCAAACTGAAGAATGGAATATGTATGGATGACTTTATTGGATTAAAAAGGGCCACGTATGTTATCCTATTTCTTTCGCTTGTCTTCCTACGTTCACTCAGATATTTACAGGAAAGTTGTACTTGTATTTCATTGAACATAAATATAACTCTTTGTTGTCTTGGACCCTGTTTTATTAGGCTTTTGGATCATGCGAATGGTTAGTTCAAGCCAATGCAAATAAGGCCATCTGTCAGACCTCTTGCTGAACCTGTGGAAATTTAGGTGATTAAATTGTGTGTGCCTCTGCAGTCCTGTTTTCTATCTAGTTTAAAACCTTTCACATTCTCAGATGAATTTCTGACTGAATTGTTCATTTTTGTTTTATGCAGAATTAGACCTAGTATTCAAAGAATGGAGATAAATCCCTTTATTTTTCTGTTCTTCAGAAGACAGCTAAGTGAATGCAAAGGGTAATTGTTTCTGTGTTGACACAGAAATTTGTAATCTTAAGTATAAAGTAGAAGTATTCAAGATGTTTCAAACTGACAATATTTTGCATTCAAAGTTAATTTTGCATTCAAAGCAGTTTGTTTTAGCCTTAACAGAAATCTTTGAGTGCTGTTCTGACCATTCTGGAAATCTTCTGATCCGGAAATGTTACTGTTTTGAATTCAGAACAAATTTTTCAAGCTCTTGGAACATTTCTGGAATTGTTGGAAAACTTCAGGTGAAATCGGAACACAATTTCAGATTTCTGGGCATCTTGAATATGAAATGTTTTGGCTATCACCAGTAGAAAGCTGATTTTTGTATTGCTTTGAGAGTTGTTGAAAGAACAGTGTTCTGGCAAATTAAAAAGCCTTGCTGGGAAGTGGTTGAAAACCTTGAATTATAAAAATAAGAATTTGGAAGACAAGTAGAAAATAATCCAAACTGGTCTTGCTTCTCTGTATATGCCCAACCACTCTTCTGGCTAACTGCTTAGTTTTCTGGCTGAGGGTGTAAAATACAGCTGGAAGAATGTGATTTTGAGATGAAATTGGATAAGAGAATAAGCCACACTGTTCATATTTTGATTTTCTTCTATAGCTTAAAGTTGGAGTTTTGAACCCAACAGAGAAATAGCACTGACTTCTTTTGCACACACTATGAATATTATTTCTTATGTAGCAAGGTTGTGTTTGTTGGGCAGAATTGTAGTTTTTTAAAATTATTATTATTATCTAGTCAAAACATTTTAAACTATGTCCTGAACTGATTAGGCTAAGTTGGCCCAATTTAAGAGGCAGAGTCTGGAATTCTTGGTTTGGTTCCATCTAGCCTCACATTTTACATCTCTTACAGATTTACTGCTAGTTAGTTCCTTGAGGATTTAACTAATTTCAGGAATATGATCACAGTTAAGAATTCTGCTGGCCCTATTTCTCTCTTTTGTCTATTGGTGGCAGGCCAGACCCAACCAAAATGAAGGACAGGCTTACCTTTGTGTCATTTCATCTGCAGGTCAAGAGATTGACAGGTAAAAGCTTCTGTGTGAGAGAAACACCACTGTACCTAAGGCAGGAGGGATAAAACGCTGTTCATGGAGCAGATACTACTCTCTTCTCAAAAGCAGTGTTTCTCAACCTTGGCAACTTGAAAATGTGTAGACTTCAACTCCCTGCTACAGAATTATAAGTAAAGCTATTGTAAATACTTCTTTCTTTGTCTGCCTAGTCTTGTCTGGGCTGGGAAGCTAAGGTATGCTTGGCTAATACTTTGACAAGAGGACTGCAAGCTGGGCTAAGAAAGGAAAATACTGCTTGGAAGAAGGAAAAACCATTTTTGTATTGTGGCCAAGAACATTGCATAGTTGCTTCCACAAAATCACATGCTTCAAATTGGCTCAAGGGTATCTTTGACTTCCTTCCTTCCTTCCTTCCTTCCTTCCTTCCTTCCTTCCTTCCTTCCTTCCTTCCTTCCTTCCTTCCTTCCTTCCTTCCTTCCTTCCTTCCTTCCTTCCTTCCTTCCTTCCTTCCCTCCCTCCCTCCCTCCCTCCCTCCCTCAGAAGAATACCTGCTGGTCATCATAGGAGGATTTACCCTTGCTTCTATTAGCACCATCAGGATGGAGTCAATCTTATGGATCCCATTCCAGGCAACCTTATTGTCTTTCAGGTGTTTTAGATTACCTCCCATTGGCACCTATCAGCAACAGGCAGGAATTGTGACCATGATGGTCTAGACTAGAGCAGGGGTGGGGAACGATGGCCCTTTTATGAATGGTGGACTTCAACTCCCAGAACTCCTGAGTCAGCCATGCTGGCTCAGGAATTCTGGGAGTTGAAGTCCACAAGTCATAAAGAAGCCATACCTCTGGTCTAGACTCAGAGCATCTGGAAGGCACCAGCCAATTTTTTTTCCCCTCTCCTTGAATGTTTTAAATAAACTGATGCTCGATTATGTGTGCTTTTGTTTAGCATTTTGATATTGTAAGCTGCCTTTTGATGGCTTAAGTGGATGAAACAAATTTCAGTTTAGATAAATAGAGAGGAGGAGGAGGCTTTGTTCGGCGTCTCTCTTCTGACAGTTTTCAGAGTAATTCCAAGAGATGATTATGAAAAGAAATCTTTGCTGCCCCATGTCGTACCTGCAATGGTTGTGTTTTGTTTTTTGCCATTAGATCAGGCAGCCCTTTCCAAACTTTAAGCAGAGCAGCTTTGTCCTGGGATGTGGGCTTGGTTTTTATGTGTGTGTGTGTGTTTGTGTGTATTTAAAAAACCCTCTCGTCTACAGACCTTTTCTCCTTTTCTGTATACATTTTTAGCTGGGAAGTCCACATACTTCTCCAATGTTTGCCTTTGTTGGGAAAAAAAAAGTTGAGAACTTAAAAGCTGACGTTGCCGATTGACTCCCTTTTGCCTCTCCTCTTCCCTTTCTGTTAAAAGTGGAGAACCACTTCAAAAGCTGCGATGAGCTGGTGCCAGACGCCACACAGTTATTGTTACAGGAATTTAACATATAATTGAAAACAAACGTTTGTTCAGCTGAACCAATCAGCCAGACTTTTCTTTCTTTCCCTTCTCTCTCCCACCCCTCTCAAAAAAGAAGATGCTTTCTGGTGAAATTGCCTTCATTGTCTATAGCCTCACGATCACGAATTTACACATTCCTTTCCATCTGGTAACCATTTGCCGAGTAAGAAATCTCTCTCTCTCTCTCTCTTTTTTGTAAAGAAAATCTTTTAAAAGACACACACGGTCTTTCTTTTGCACTCTTATTCTCATGTTGCGTGTGTGGTAGAAAGCTGAAGCTACAGGGATAATTTGAGTTGAGACACTGAGGAATCTCAAGGCAGAAGTCGCAACTTGAAGCCGGGATGGGTTAATTTGATCCAAATCTCTTTTCTGTGCCACAATGTAATTGGCTGAAATAGTTTCTCTAGAGCGGAATTGTTTGGCTAATGTCTTAATATCCACTCATTTAATATTAATCGTATTATTGCAGAATTGTTATATTTATGAATTCTGGAAAATGGAAGAATGCTGCTGGATCTGATTCCACAGATAGAAGAGATTTATTGCTGCTGCTCTTTGAGCCATGTGGGAAAGTAATGAGGGTTAAAAGAGGGGTCCATTAGCCTACTGGTAGTCCTCAACTTATAACCATAATTGACCACAAATTCCATTGCTAAGCAAGGCAGTTAAGTGCGCTGCCTATGATTTTACTCTTTTGCCACAGTGATTGGGTGATTCACTGCAGTTGTTAAATGAATCACCCGGTTGTTAAGAGAATCCAACTTCTCGCATTGACTTTGCTTGTCAGAAGCTGGCTGGGAAAGTTGCAGATGGAGATCACATGACTCTGGGATGCTGCAACCATTGTAAGTGCATACTAGTGCAAAGCCCAGTATCTACAAGGCCCAGTCCTATCTAGTTATTGATTTTGAAAGCCACCCAAATGAAATGCAAGGATTCTGGATGCTGCTACTCTGAGGCTACTGATTGGTTGACGGTGCACAATATATAAATGAACCCAAAACCAGAATCTTAATTATCAAAAACAGCAGTCCTCTGGGACTTTAAATACTAACAAGTGTCAAGCCCTGTGGGCTCGACATTGACGGGAGGGGGGAGGGAGACGCTGATACCTGGGAGGAGGTCAGTGACGTGCCTGAGTGGTTCCTCGGCTGGGCCACCAGACAGCTGTTCGGTGCGGGAAGACCTTAGGGAGGAAACCAGCGGGGAGGCATTAGGGAGGAGGCCAGAGGCAAGGATGACGCCCGGGAAGAAGCCAGGGGTGGCCTTACCTGAATTGTTACCAAATGCGGAGCCGCTGAACAGCCGAGCAGCCCCACGTCTGACAAGCAGCTGATCGGCGCAGGAGCGTCACCGGCAGTGTGTACTGAACGGCCAAACAGAGAGGAGAGCCAGAGGCCTGCGTCGCTGTTCTTAACACTAGCCACCAGATGCTGATTAGGTTGATGTGGTGTGAAGCAGGTGGGGAGGAATATATGTAAGGGGCTGGGAGGAAATCACTCCCAGGGCTAACTTTGTTTGCTGTGATTAAACGCTTGTCAGACCGTTCTGTTTTTTTTGCCAGCCACCTTGACATCTACCACTTGTTTTCTGTGGGAACCAGGGGTTGGTAAGGACACTGACAAGAAGTTTTTAAAATTAATTGCTTTTGCTCTCTGGATTTTGTTGGATAGCATGGCTTTAAAATAGCAATAGCATTTAGACTTATATACCGCTTTACAGTAGGGACGCGGTGGCTCAGTGAGTTAGGACGCTGAGCTTGTCGATCGGAAGGTCGGCAGTTTGGCGGGTCGAATCCCGAGTGCCGCGTAACAGAGTGAGCGCCTGTTACTCGTCCCAGCTTCTGCCCACCTAGCAGTTCGAAAGCACGTAAAAATGCAAGTAGAAAAATAGGGACCACTGCGGTGGGAAGGTAACAGCGTTCCGTGCGCCTTTGGCGTCTAGTCATGCCGGCCACATGACCACGGAGACGTCCTCGGACAAGCGCTGGCTCTTCGGCTTTGAAACGGAGATGAGCACCGGCCCCTAGAGTTGGAAACGACTAGCACACATGTGCGGGGGAACCTTTACCTTTTACCTTTACTACCGCTTTACAGCCCTCTCTAAGCGGTTTACAGAATCAGCATATTGCCCCCCAACAATCTGGGCCCTCATTTTATCGACCTCGGAAGGATGGAAATCTGAGTCAACCTTAAGCCAGCCAGGATCGAAGGTATCGAAATCCTGACAAAGTGAGCAGAATTAGCCTGCAATACTGCATTCTAACCACTCCACCACCACATATTTCTGCTATAGAAAAAGCGTAACAGGTTGACCAACTCTATTTGAGCATATTAAGTTTATGAAAATGTGATTTACCCTTGTGTATTTAATATGCAAACTGGTTATAGCTTTGAGCTGCCTAGGCTAGGGTGTATTTGTGGTTTTTGTTTTTTTGTCATGTTACTACAGAGTCTAGGAATTCATGTATTGGGAGTTTTGCAAAAAAAACAAATCTGTGTTTATTGCTAAATCCTATCAATTAGCCTCAAGTATAAACTTTGCCTTGTCATTTTAAGCACTGTTATTTTCCAAATCCTGTGCAACATGTGTGTATTAGATTAGCTGATTTAGTGTCTGTTCGTTTGGATCACTAGCTGTTTAACAGGTGGTAGTTCCCCCCCCCCAGAGAGATGTAAGTAGTTCATAATGTCATTGTGCTTGATGAAGCTGAGGGAAAATATTTATATCAAGTGGGATGGTTTTTGTGTGGCTGATTTTTTTCTTTTGCACTGAGATTATTCAGGACAGAAAGAATTTGACCTGTATGAGCCAAAAAGGTGGCCCTGGAGAAGTCTGTCTAGACAGATCTCTACAAGGGTTTGTCCCGTGGAATCCCGTGAAATCAAAATGAAGTGTATCTGGAGGACTTTGGGGAGAGGAAAGTCTCCAGTTAACGATGGGGGAAATGTTATGGATTCTTTGGTGCACATCCACTTCTTCAGTGCCATTTGGAATATGCATTTCACACTATGCCTTTAAGGAGCAGTTTGCAGGTGGAAATTATGGGAGCTATTTATTTATTTATGCAATTTATACAGCTGTCTATCTCACGGCAATTATGTACTGGCATGAGAATGTCTGGAAACATGATGGTTTCAGCAATTGATTTAAGACTCCCATCTGAACTGACCCCCCCTTAGCAGCACAGGAAAATTAATCCTTGGAAAACAAGGAAAATGTGTTCGTGATCTGAAGCATTCCTTGCCTGAGATACATGTGGAGGCAAATATATATATAAAAATCCTTTTAGCCGTTGAAATGAAAGGTGCCTGTACGGGAAAGGGTGCTTTCTCTAGTTACAAGGCTTCTTGAGGATCAGAGAGGAAGCACTTTAGCTGCCAAGTGATGACTACTTTCAGCAAAGTGAGAAGCAGTCATTTTTGTCTTTGTAATCTAGAGGCGACTGTAGTTAATTAAACTGTAAGCAGGAAAGATTTCAAAACATGGCACTTTAAAAATAGTTGCCCTTTGAACTCTGTTAAACTTCTGCCAGGAAGTCACTTGGAAGCTTTAGGTTTTGGAACATTTCATGACATGAGAGTTAGTCCTCGACTTGCAACTGTAATTGAGCTTGCCATTATGATTTTAAATTATGATGGTTGTAAAGCAGGTCATTATATGACCAGCTAGGTTTTACGTCCTTTGTTTTGCAGTGGTTGTTAAGTGAATCCACATTTGTTAAGAAAACCCATTGCTCAATATAGATTAGAATAACAGAGTTGGAAGGGACCCTAGTCCAACCCCCTGCTTAGGCAGGAAACCCTATACCAGCGATGGCAAACCTTTTAGAGACCGAGTGCCCAGACTGCAACCCAAAAACCATTTATGTATTGTTGGGTGCCCGGTGGGCATGGCCCATTGGGTGGGTATGGCCAATTGGGTGGGTGTGGCTGTGGTAACGGCAGACTGGGTGGAACTAAAAAGTTCAATCAATTCCAACATCTTTTTTTTCCTGCGAGAAGTTGAAATTGATTGATTGATTGAACTTTTTTTTCTTTTTTTGCACACGGCAGCGGAGGCCTAAAGCGAAAAGGGTTATAAAACCCAGCTGAAGGCTGGGGCAAGGGCGCATGTGCCCACAGAGAGGGCTCTGCGTGCCACCTGTGGCACGCGTGCCATAGGTTCGCCACCACGGTTCTATACCATTTGAGACAAATGGTTATCCACTCTCTTCTTAAAAACTTCCAGTGTTGGAGCATCCACAACTTCTGGAGGCAAGCCGTTCCACTGGCTAATTATTCTCACTGTCAGGAAATTTCTCCTTAGTTCTAGGTTGCTTCTCTCTTTGGTTAGTTTCCATCTATTGCTTCTTGTCCTGCCTTCAAGTGCTTTGGAGAATAGTTTGACTCCCTCTTCTTTGTGGCAGCACCTGAGATATTGGAATACTGCTGTCATCTCACCCCTCGTCCTTCTCTTCATTAAACTAGACAAATCCAATTCCAGCAACCATTCTTTATATACTTTAGCTCTCCAGTATGGCTCTTTTTTGCTGAAAAGTGGAAGTTGGTGCTGGAATTTGGCAAAAATGCCGTAAATCATAGTCATGTGCTGCAAATGGCAATAAATGGGGGGCTGTTGCTGAATGCCTGAAATGCAGTCACATGGCCATGGAAGGGGATGGCCATTGGATCTTTGGCACAGGGGGGGAGATATTACAAATGGGTGTCAGTTGAGGACTATTGGGACAAATATTTGGCAAAAGTTAAAATACCATATAAACGTTGAGTTTTGTCTTTGTTTCCAACCAGATTAAGTAGATCAGTATGTAACTAAAAGTTATCTTTATAAACTAGATCAAGAATAATTATTCTTGATCTAGTTTATAAAGATAACTTTTAGTTACATGCTTGAGCTGTGTATTTAAATACAGGCAGACTTGAGAAGTATGTTGAGGTTTTATGCATGTCTGATGTTTTTCCTCCTTGTAGAAGTTATGTGGAAGTTGAAAAACTGTTTATTCAGCTTTGGTAGTCAGCAAGATATCTCCTTAAAATTCTTTTTCCAATGTTGAAAAGTCTTCAACTCCTTGGTTATTAGGATTAATCTTGGAAAATACCACCAATTGTTCCCAAGGTCATGAATACTGATTATTTTAAAGAAGAATAGGTTGTGGCTCATTTGAGTTTTCTTGGCCAACAGGCATATATTTAATGTATTCCTTTATGTGACTGAATTAAACTAAAGATTTAAAGTGATTTTTTTTGTGGCCTCTTGCACTTACAACCTTAATAGGCAACTTAATGATGATACATCATTATCTGGATGCAAATTGTTTAAGAACCATAGAATTTCATGTAGGAAATTTCATGTCTAGAACAATAGAACAAAGCCTTTAATGTTACTGGTTTTGTATTAATGAACAGCTAAGCAGAATTGTTGGTTGCCAAGAACTAGCAAGTGGGAGAGCCAACAATATCAGTGTTAGGAACTTTGCACTCCACAGAGTGTGAAGTGATATTGGTGAAAGGAGTTTATTGCACAAGTAGAATAACGGTTCTC
This sequence comes from Vipera berus, assembly GCF_964194415.1. Classification (NCBI taxonomy): domain Eukaryota; kingdom Metazoa; phylum Chordata; class Lepidosauria; order Squamata; family Viperidae; genus Vipera; species Vipera berus. The sequence goes on from NC_138203.1 coordinate 254,669,070, forward strand.
TTTCATGGTTTAGTTTTTCCTTTAGTAAGGGAAAATAAAGCAAGTCCATTGGGTCTGAGGTAGAGATCTTTCTTTTCCCTGGTCCCAAATTCTAACATAATTGGAAATAGTTATATGCCTGTGAATTAAACGTGCACAAATCCAATGTGACACAGTTCAACATAATCTTAACATCTTCATGTTCATTGCCCTTGCTTGTATTGATATATCATTGATACATCTGGTTTAGGTCACCTTGAAATATTTTCTATCATGCAACCATAATGTACAGGCAAGCTTCTTCAGAGACTCATGCAAAAATATACCAGGTAGATCAAAATCTGTTTGAAGTATCTACAGAATAGGTTAATATAAGTTAATTCGTGTAGTATAACTTACTTACCAACCGAAATCCGGATGGCCCCCGACCTCCGTACCTTCCGACGCGACTTAAAAACTTTCCTGTTCCAGCAGTCCGGCCTGGCATGATAGCGTTAATTGGGGTCCCAGTTTGTTTTCACTATTGTTTTTATTATTTTTATTGTTCATCTGTATACCTTCCTTCCTCTGTACACCGCCCCGAGTCCCTCGGGAGAAGGGCGGTTTATAAAAACTAATAAATAAATAAATAAATAAATAAATAACTGCAATTTATACATGGACATAATAGTTTTACCATATTACTGAGGTTCAGTTCTTAGGTCTGAATTAGCTATAATTAGCTATAATGTAAGAACCCCTCAGAATTTTTTCCTTTTTAAAAATGCTTTTTAGATTTCATTGAGTCAAAATGACTTAAAATTTCACCTTGCATTAGATGCTCTTCATTTAAAATTTCTGTTTTAATATGCAGATAGTTCTTGATTTATAACCATTCATTTAATGACACTTTGAAGTAACAATGGTGCTGGAAAAAGTCATGTCCTCGCACTTAGGACTGGTCCTCACACTTAGGACTGTCACACTACTCCCATGTTCATGTAATCACAGTTTGGGTACTTAGCAACTGACTTGCAACATACAACTGATTACAGTGTCCTGCAATCACATGCTTGTGATTTCCGATCTTTTTTTGCTATTTTTCAGCAAAAAGCACCCATTCTGCACACAATCAGGCTTAATGACTGTCTTAAAAATGGCTGTAAAATTGGGTCCGATTTGACTTAACAATTGCAAAAACTTAGGATAGAAATTCCACGCCTAATTGTAGTTGTATGTCAAGGACTACTTATATGTAATGATAATGTATAGGTTCTGCAATTGATTTTTAGGGCTAAAATTTGTTGCTTTTTTGTTAGCCAGTACGTATAAGAAGTATCATAGATCCTTGCATGTGCAGTGCATGCCTGCAGTTAGAGTCTGAATCTACATCTTTTAGTGTAGTATTCAAACTAACCACAGTGTGATGTCTGCTGTCTAAATTATGATTAGAAAATAGTCAAGTAAGCTGCGATCATTTTTCTGGCAGGTTATTCATTTTATAACTGATTTTATTCTAATGTTGTGGTAAATGTTGAATTTGTGGTTTGCTAGTATCCCTGAAACCTTAATTTACTATGTGGTCACCATCAAACAGTAATTGCAGAGTTTGGTTTCCTGCATGAAAACCAATTCTTGAATAAGATTGTAACTGGCCTTTCTAAATTTAGTAAGACATGAAAAGAGTTTCTCATGATTTGAGAGTATTATGTTTCGATTTTTGCTCTAATAATCTAGTTGCCTGGGACTAGTAGCTAGAAGAATATAAGTATTTAAAATAAATAAATCTTTCCAGACTTAATCAAATTCCACAGGGCCTATCAACATCTCACAAACAGGATTGAGCAAATCTGCCATGTATGCTTTCTCTCGGCGTTCCATTTCGTCCCCAGCTTTTAAAATCCGCCACCCCCCACCCACCGTCATATTACTACAGCAATTAACAAATCTTTGCAAAAATGATAATGTATTTTCAGGTTTGTTTTTGTAACTTTGCCTATAATTTTATTAGTATACAAACTTTGAGTAAATGCTTTTTCCTGGTAGAGTCAGTTGCATATTTATTAAGATACACTAATATGTAAGGTTTCTTCTTGCATTAAGGGCAATTTTCATTATTTTCTGTTTACATATCCCACCAACCCGTTGCCTTACACAGCACTGACCACTGCGGATTTTCACAAATGTCTCTTTTTGTATCATGCAACCTGAGATGTAGCAAACTTGTTTAGTGACTTTTCATGGGATGGATTCCCTACACTGGAAAACAGGATAGTTTTAGTTGAAGGAGAGGTGTCATGACTCATGCAATTCACACATTCTGTAAAAGCCAACCGGTGTTTGTAGCTTGTAGTTTTTCCACCTCAGAGACATTTTATCCATTTATGACTTCCTCACCAGTGTGCCTTGGTTGAGGGGCCTGCTTATTCCATTCACAGTTTATATTTGTATTTGATCTCTGATCAAAAAGCCTATGCACGAACAAGAAGCTGTATGTGCATGAGGTAGCTGTAGAGGAAATAAATAATTGCAGTCGGGTAATACCCCAAGGCCATTGCTACATGTTTTGGAAAGAGACAAGTCTACTGTGGTGCCGCCTAGGGCGAGGGGAGGGGATAATCTGGGACCCTTACATCCAGCACTTCTTCAGCCCTATGAACATCCTGTGTTGCCTGCACTTCTCCAGTAGTTCCAGGTTCCCTTTTACTGTCACCTCTGCCCCCGGGAGAGCTATAAATTAGACGGCTGTGTGTTCTCAGGCCTATCTACCCAAGGCAGGTAATTGTTCTGGACAGCTTTACAGTAAGGAGGTGTGAAGGGCCTGGTCTCTGAGCTGGGGGAGGACACCCACTTGAGAGACACTGACAGATTAGTAATTGTCCAACTGTTGAGATACAGGTGCTGGATTGAGATAACTAATTGGAACTGGAGACAAGTTCATTCCTGCTGTGACATGTAATAAGTTGGAGAAGCCAAATTGCTGCTTGCGCTGATTTTTTTTTTTTTTGCACTTTCCTCATTGAGCTGGCTAGGAACTCTGCGGAGCAATGCAGTGAGATGTCCCTCTCGATGTGGGGAGATAAACAAGTAGTCCTCTACTTATGACCACAATTGAGCCCAATGTTTCTGTTGTTAAGTGAGGCCTTTGTCAAGTGAGTTTTGCTCCATTTTTACCCCCTTTCTTGCCAAGGTTGTTAAGTGCATCACTGCAGTTGATAAGTTAGCAACCTGGTTGTTAAGTGAATCTGGCTTCCCCCATTGAGTTTGTTTGTTAGAAGGTTGCAAAAGGTGATCCCGTGACCTTGGGACACAGCGACGGTCATAAATATGAACCAGTTGGCAAGCATCTGAATTTTGATCATATGATTGTGGGGATGCTGCAGAGGTCGTAACTTGGTGGAGCAGTGGGCTAATGCCTCCTTAAGTAACACCAGCTGCCTGCAATTAGTGCAGGTTCGCATCCCACCAGGCTCAAGGTTGACTCAGCCTTCCATCCTTCTGAGGTAGGTAAAATGAGGACCCAGATTGTTGGGGGCAATAAGCTGACTTTGTAATAATGCCGCTTGGGGTGTGTGTGAAAGCCCTAATAAGCAGGCATATACATAGAATGAAGGCTACTGCTAAGCTTGTAAGCCGCCCTGAGTCTTCGGAGAAGGGCGGGATATAAATGGAATTTAAAAAAAAACTGTGAAAAATGGTCATAAGCCACAGTTTTCAGTGCCATTGTAACGTTGAACCATCACTAAATGAACCGTTGTAAATCGAGGACTACCTGTATAGTGAAATGTCAGGTTGTCAACTGTAGTCTAGTCTTTTGGGTGATTATTAATACGTCTGGGGAAGACTAATCTATATGGTACTGCTCTTAGTAAAGATACAGGGTCAAAAGTGATTGCTTCAGGTAACTTCATCATAATCAATAGTAAAAGGTAAAGGTAAAGGTTCCCCCGCACATGCGTGCTAGTCATTTCCGACTCTAGGGGCCGGTGCTCATCTCCGTTTCAAAGCCGAAGAGCCAGCGCTTGTCCGAGGACATCTCCGTGGTCATGTGGCCGGCATGACTAGACGCCAAAGGCGCACGGAACGCTGTTACCTTCCCACCATAGTGGTCCCTATTTTTCTACTTGTATTTTTACGTGCTTTCGAACTGCTAGGTTGGCAGAAGCTGGGATGAGTAACAGGCGCTCACTCTGTTACGTGGCACTTGGGATTCGACCCGCCAAACTGCCGATCTTCTGATCGACAAGCTCAGCGTCCTAACCCACTGAGCCACCGTGTCCCTAATCAATAGTAGTTGAAATATATTCTTGATACTTTTTAAGAACCCTGACCCTGGAATTAAGTATTAAGCAACAGCAGAACAATTGTACTTTGCTACTTCCAAAGGCTTGATGCAGTGGTTTTGTTGTAACCTTCATGCTTTAGGTAGAGTGAAGACCTCTACCACAGTGATCATGACTGTGGTCCCGGGATAACAGCACACAGAGCCGAGTGGTGAGATGCATTGTGAACTTCATCAACTACCTTTCTTTTGTTGTGGCATAGGTACTTTGTATTTGAGGATTTAGCTTTATACCAGGGCTGTCAAACTCAATTTCATTGAGGGCCGCATCAGCATTGCGGTTGCCATCAGGGGGCTGGGTGGGTATGGCCAGGGTAGGCGTGGCCTACTGGGTAGGCTTGGCTAGAGTGCATATGGCCTACTGGGTGAGCATTGCCAGCTCTACATCGTTCGCATCAAGGGTGCCTATGGGGCCTGGGCAGGAGTGGGACAGATCTCAGGGTCTCTGGCAGAAGGAGGGTCTCTGGGCCAGGGCCAAGGCAGTGGGGGCCGTTCCCTCACTGTTTCCAGGATGGCTTCATGGGCCGCATAAAACCACTTAGCGGGCTGGATCCGGCCCCTGGGCCTTGTGTTTGACTTGTCTGCTTTATACTTACTGTAATGAGAAACAATGCTGAAGTTTCACAGTTCAATTAAAACAAATGCTATCGCTCTCCTTTAAAGTTTGTTATGTGCTCGTAATTATTGTATGGATTTAAACATCCTTTGAGATGTGGGCACATTTAACAAGCAAAACAAATGTGTCAGAGGCTGAGTTTACACATAAAGTTAGAGCTTGGCTTCCAGTTCAAATGAAAGCTGCTTTTGTACAGTATGATTTCATGGCAAGCTTTTTGCCCATCACACTTCTTACCAACATTGCATTAGAATTCCTTTTCTAGGGTTTCCTTTTTATAGTTCCCAAGGTTATATATTTATTTATGAATGTATAAGGCCACCCCACTCACAACTAGAAAATTGTCTAATTTCATTGGATCCAGCTATGGCTTCTGGAAGGGTGTCTACACCACGCCCTCCTTCAGATCCAAGAGATCCCCTCTCTGGGGGATGCATTCACTCTGCATGGAGGTCACCTTCCAGAGTGACCAGGGGTCTCCGAACTTGCAACTTAAGATTCTGGACTTCAACTCCCAGAATTCCTCAGCCAGCCATGCTTCTAGAAGTTATCATCAAATTGTGGAGGTTTTTTTTGACAAAAGAGGGAAAGAATTCAATTTAAGTCTGAGAGTAAAATCATATTAGCTGTACTTATTTTAAATGTGGATGTAAATGTCAATGAAATCAAATCAAATTTAGTTTTTGTCCTGGCCTGACCCACTACTTTTTGGCGTGTAACCCAAGCAAATCATTCAAATAACCAAGGCTACAAGCAAAAAGTGGCAGAGTCCTGGTCTAGACGCTTCACTTTCCCTAAGAACTTCAAAGCTGATTGCAAAACATTAGGTGATAAATACCAAACCACAGATTTTGGCAGGCCTATTTATTTCATAAGATGCCCACTCTTTTGTAATCTTCCCTGTCTGTGTCTGGGACTATATGACTATAGATGGCTGTCACTGTTATTTCCCATTTTAAAAGTGATGTTTAGAGTAATGATGGTTTCAGAGATATTTCTTGGCAACCTTTCAGGAATCCAACATTTCTTTCTTTCCTTTGTTAGGGTGGGTTTTTTTATTTTTTTATTTTGGGGGCTTTTTTAGCCTGCATTTTGATTATTGGTCTTGGCTTTTTTCTTAGGGAAGTAGGCATGCAATTGGGGCATGGCATATTTGTTTACTGATTTATTAAAACATTGACATTTTTTAAAATATTTGAAAAGAGGCACTTTGGAGCATGTGGCAGGACATGTGTCAAGTGATTTGTACAACCTTAGTGCAGAACACTGAAAAAAGAGACAGAGGAATGTTTTGCTGAAAATGTCCAATATCAGTTAACACTGATTGCATATAAACATAACTGAGTATCAGAACATAATACCAGTAGAATTTGCATAATTCAACAAAAAATAAATACACAGAATTAATATTTGAACTGGGCCTAATTAAAAACCAGCAAGTTGACGACCTATTTTCAAAATGAAACTTGTAAAATGCAGGTCAGCCTTTTAGTTCTGTTTCATGTTGTTGTTGTTGTTGTTAGCTGCGAAGTCGTGCCTGACCCATCGCAACCCTATGGACAACGTTCCTCCAGGCCTTCCTGTCCTCTACCATCTTCTGGAGTACATTTAAGCTCACGCCTACTGCTTCAGTGACTCCATCCAGCCTCCTCACTCTCTGTCGTCCCCTTCTTCTCTTGCCCTCAACCTTTCCCAGCATTAGGCTCTTCTCCAGTGAGTCCTTCCTTCTCATTAGGTGGCCAAAGTAATGAGTTTTTTCATGAGTTTTTGATAATGTACTTGATTGTGTGCAAATGAGCACGGTACCCTGCAAAATGAACATTTTTCTCAAACTTACTATAGTTCTCTTTAATGTTTCATATAGAATGGTTAGTCAGCTTGTTGTTGACCCTTGGACACCCCATAGATCGAACTTCATAATGATCTGTCCGTAACCTGATATTTCAGGCCTTCCAGTAGTACACCCATCTCCACTATAACTGAGCCCTTCCACCTTACTACTGCTAATCATCCTTTTTTCCTCTTCCCTTCTAACTTTCCCATCCTTAGAGGCTTTACTGGAGAATTGGTCTTTGCATAATGTGTCCAGATTAAGATAATTTGTGTCTGGTCATTTGTGCATGAGTTGATTTGTTTTAGGATCCATTTGTATGTTTTCTAGGCTGTCCATAGCATTCTTGTTCCATGAGTTACTCACCCCCAGCTAACAAAAGCAGGAATGATCATCAGGAGGAAAAAAAGATTGAAAAACTTTCATTCCTCCTATGTTGAGGGGATTTTACAGTTCACGTGTGATGTGACTAAGGCATTCTTGGCCAATGAGACTGACTCCACTTGTAGCTGGCTTAGTAAACATAATTTAAAAAAAAACACAAAAACAAATAGCCACTGCTACTATTTGAAGGTTAAGATCAAGTTGTAAACTTGATTTATTAAGCAGAGTGCAACCTGTCCTTTTGAACAGCAGGATTTCTATCTTGTCTCAGTTTAATCTTAGTTAGTTGTTTGCCATCCAGGCCTTTATCAAATTCAGGCACCTTTCGAAGATATGAAATATCTTCTTGGAATTAAAATGATAAAGAGCAACAGAGGATTACTTTTTATTCGGTCTAGACCAGGGGTCTTCAAACCTGGCCCTTTTATGAGTTGTGGACTTCAACTCCCAGAATTCCTCAGCCAGGCACGCTGGCTGAGGAATTCTGGGAGTTGAAGTCCACAAGTCATAAAAGGGCCAAGTTTGAAGGCCCCTGGTCTAGAACAACCTTCCAATGGGGTTCTTCGTGATGTTTTATTAGAGTCCTGTTTCCAGTTATTCCTCTAGATCAATGCTTCTCAACTAAAGAGGTGTGGTCTTCATCTACGCCCAGAATTTTCCATTCTTCAATTCTGAGAGCTGAAGCTCACACCTTTTCAAGTTGCTACGGTTGAGAACAACCGCCCTAAACTGTTGGTATATGCTTAGAACATTTTCCTTCTATTGTAATGCAGGCAGTCCTCGACTTACAACATTTCATTTAGTGACCATTCAAAGATACCACGGCACTAAAAGTGACTTATGACCATTTTTCACACTTATGACCATTGCCACAACCCCGTGATCACGTGGTTTAAATTCAGAAGCTGGTTCATATTTACGACAGTTGCAGTGTCCTGGGGTCATGTGATCACCTTTTGTGACCTTCTGACAGGCAAAATCAACGGGGAGGTCAGATTCACTTAACAACTGTGTTGCCAATCAACAACTGCAGTGATTCACTTAAACAAATGTGGCAAGAAAAGTAATAAAAATGAGGCAAAACTCATTTAACAAATTTTGCACTTATAAGTATAAATTCTGGGCTCAGTTATGGTCGTAAATTGAGGATTACCTGTATGTATCCTACTTGACATTATACTATCATATAGTACCATTTGCCTATGTCCAAAATGAGATTTGCTTTTAAAACAAATCTAAACTTGCACTCTCAAATTATCTTCCAACAGGAAATAAAAATCTGGGCTATCAATCAATCAATCAATCAATTTATTATTATTACAGCCAAAGGCCAACAGATAAATTAAACATTCAAAAAAACCAAAACCAAACAGAACCAACACAAGAAGATATAGCAGTATATTACAATTAATAATGTAATCAATGGGTGACCAAGGTCTGCCTAGTTTTACAGACAGTATAACAAAAACTAGCTAGCTTCAGAAAAAACAACCTGGGCTATCATGGTCTGCCATGAAATATAAATCTGATTATTCCGCTGATTTTCATTTTAAATCATATAAATCTCAATCTGATATTGGAGAACAGCTGCAGTGACAAATGATCTGTGAACTCATTTATGCTTGCGACATGCACACCTACACACAGGTGTTGAAATCCCTCAAGGTATATATCTAGCTATCTGTATGGCTGTTGATCAGACTTGACATTTTTAAAATAAATGACTCAGTTAAAATGTATATTGGGAAGGTCTTTGCATTCCATTTAAATTTTCTAGTGGTATTCACTGCCTGTTCCTACAAACTGGATCCTGTTTTAACTTGATATTTTTTATGCCAAAATGTTTCCAATGTTTTGATTGTGCAAAATAGTTGGGGTTGAACTGAAGCACTTACGGGAGACGCCAAGGAAGAATTGCAATTTGTAAAATATATATTTCAAATCTGGCTGCCCAGTTCTCCTATTCAATCTCATCTTGTGCTCTCACTGGCTTATGTATTTATTTATTTGCTTTCATTTTAAAGTATATGTGGTCACCCATATTAAATATATAACCCTGGCTGAAGAACAAGCAGTACAGAAACAATATCAAAACCTGAGAACCAAAATTCAAAATAATGCAAGACAAAGAGGGGGAAAAAACAAGGCACTATATAACTATATGCACAAAAACAGGCACACATGTATTGGTCCCCCCCACCCCCCCAAATCCTGGCTCTAATACCTGGAGGCAGAGCCAGGTCTTGCTAACATTCTGGGAAGCCAAGAAGCTTGATCATACAAAGGCAGTGCTACTTTTAAAATTAAAGAAATGGCAAGGTCGAGAGAAGCACTCCACCAAATTAGTATGATAGCTCAAACCAACAATTATTGTGGAGTATCTAAGATCAACATGCAGTAGGGGATTGATGTTTCTTATAACAGACCGTTGACCTTTTCCAATCTCGGCAAATTTAAGATAAGTGGATTCAACTCTCAGAATTCACTCATGTTAGTCAAGTTTGAAAAATGCTGCTTTAAATTTTATAGATGTGGGGTATATGTGGGATTGAAGAACCATTGCATTATGGATAACGTGTTACTATGACATTATATTTATATATCCTGTCGTTTACTTGGAAGCCCAGAGCAACATATGGGCGAGAGGTGCATGCCTCTTTTATTTTATTCCTATAACAACTTTGTAAAAGAGATCAAGATGAAAGAGAGTGAATGAGTGCATCAAATATACCCATGGTTAAGATACACTTGATACGACTTACGACAACAGTTAAGACCAAAATCTCTGTTGCTAAGCAAAGACATTTGCTAATTGAGTTTGCCCCATTTTATGACCTTTCTTGCCACAATTGTTAAGTGAATCACTGCAGTTGTTAAATTGGTAACAAGGTTGCTAAATGAATCTGGTTTCCCCGTTGACTTTGCTCGTCAGAAGGTTGCAAAAGATGATCACATGACCCCAGGACATGGCAACCATCATAAATATGAACCAGTTACCAAGTGTCTGGATTTTGGTCACATGACCATGGAATTACTGCAACAATCATAAGTGTGAAAAATGGTCATAAGTCAATTTTTTTCAGTGCCATTGTAACTTCGAATGGTCACTAAATGAACTGTTGTAAGTCGAGGACTAGCTGTACATAGCATAATATAAACCTATAATAACTGGGAAGAAAGTATATTTTAGTACCACTAGAAGGTGAACATATAATTTGAAAAAAACAAAACCATTTGTCTACTGCAGGGGTCCCCAACCTATGGGCCATGGCCCACCGCAGCCTCTTGGCCAGCATGCTGCAGGAATGGCTGGCTGGCGCACGCACTCCCCACCACTCACACTAGCCCCCATGGCCCCATTTGCGCATGCATGAACAGGGCTGCTAGCCCCGGGCGGGTTGTGTGGCCCATTAGTGTATGTGCAAATGGGGCTGCTTATGCTGGGCAGGCATGCGGCCCATTAGCGTATGCATGAATGGGGCCGCTAGTGCTGCGCCAGCGCATGTAGCACTGTTTGTGTGTGCATGTGCGCACGTACCAGTTTGAAACCTGCTTTCCTTCCCTCCAGGCTGGGAGCCTGGAAAGGTTGGAGATCTCTGGTCTACTGTTAGATATAAATGCATCAGTTGGGATGGATTAGAGATGTGATCACAAATATCTGGAGGGCATCAGATTGAAGAAGACTAGATTCTCACTCAGACATGTACATATGCACACCCAAACACAGAAAGGAGGGAGGGAGGGAGGGAGGGAGGGAGGGAGGGAGGGAGGAAGGAAGGAAGGAAGGAAGGAAGGAAGGAAGGAAGGAAGGAAGGAAGATATTCCTGAATGTAAATGTGTCTCATTTTAGTTTGCAGAATGTATTATATTCCCTGATGTTTTTTTAGTAATAAAATCCTACCATGGCGGGGACTAAACTTATTATTAGCCATTGATTTCTTAGAAGGAGACAAGGCACATGGCTATAGAAATTGGACACCTTTTTAAAATAGCTACTTTTAGGTTGGAGTTCTTTTTTATTTTTCATTTTTTAATGCAAGCATAATAGCAGAATCATGCTTTTAAAGAGAGGACAGAAAAACAAGATCATGTGTTTCCTTTTTTTAAAACATTAGAAGTGAAAGCTTTGTTTATATCACTGCTTTGTGGGTTACAGTAATTTTGCAGCTTGAAGACAAATCCTAGAACATTGGTCTGGATTACTTTAGTGATACATTAGTGATGCAGGTAGTCCTTGACTTTCAATTGGGAGCAGAGAGTTCATCATTAAGTAAATCATCTTGATCGTTAAGCAAGACATCACATTTGTGATTTGTGACATTGCCTGCTGGCTTTTCCATTGACTTTGCTTGTCAGAAGCTGACTGGGAAGGTTGCACTCATAACCATGTTATTACAGGTAGCTGCAGCCATTTTAAATGCAAGCCAGTTGCCAAGTGCCCGAATCGCAATCATGTGGCCATGGGAGTGATGCAGTGGGCATAATTTAGAGCAGGGGTCCTCAACCCCCCAGGCCACACCCCACTACCAGGCCGTGGCCTATTCAGAATTGGGCCAGGCAAGTGGCTAGCGGGAGCGTGCAAGTGCACGCAGCTCAACTTTTATGGGTAGAAGGCACATACGTGAGTGTGCACCGGCCCACTGCTCACGCAAGGGCTGCATATGTGCATGCGCCAGCCCATTACTCATGCAGCCCAGTTCCCTTTCCCTTCCCGCCCCAACCGGGCTGCCAGTTTAGAGAACAGATCTTAACTTTGAACTGTTGTTAAACAAATGGTCACAAGTCTACCTGTATTGTGGTTGAAGTTAGTGTTTTCTTGGACAAATGGAGGGATTATGTATACCAACCAACCATATAATCTACTTTTCTTGTACTCTGCACTACTGCTTTCTGTCTATTTTAGTTGAAAAGCAAACCTCTCCCCCCAATTTTAGGAAGGCCGCTTTTCATAGTTTTATTTATTTTGTCACATTTAAGAATAGCCCATCTCCCTCCAAATATTTCAAAATATTTGTATGGCTGTGTATCATAAAACCAAAGTTCTGCATGGAGCAACCATAATATTAAGACGGTATCACATAAAGTATGGAAACAAACCAGTACAAACAAATAAAAACACCTGGTGCCGCACCCAAAGTCCCTGGATGCAATCCACAGCAGTCTCTTCCAACTCTGACCTCACCCTGTCCCAACACTTGAGAAAATAGCCAGCTCTTCATAACTTTCCAGAAGGTTAAGAAAGGTAGGGCTTGGCTGGATCCCAAGGGAAAGGATGTTCCATAAGAGTAGGGGCTGCCACTGTAAAGGCAAGCTTCCAAGATCCTGCAAGATAACAAAACTTAAGTGGAAGAATCTGACTGTCACCCACTCTGTCAAATCAGGTGGGATGAACAGATACCTCTAGGCAGAAGTGGTCCTGCAAATAACCTGGCTCTGTGCTCTACAGAGCTTTAAAAATAATAATCAGCACGTTGAATGGCATCCAGAAGATGCCATTGGGAGCCAGGGCAGCTCATGCAACAGAGGTGTAATATTAAGCAAATCTAGATGTACATAACTCTGCATACGTTGTAGCATTCTGGGCTACATGTAATTTCCGGGTGGTCTTCAAGACCTTCTCCACCCAGAATGCACTGAAGTAGTCCAGCTGAGAAGTGATCAAGGCGTGAATGATTGTGAGCGAAAATCATTGTTCAGTGTGCCAAAAATAGTTGTTATTGATATTGGTGTGGTTTCTAATGTTGGTTTTATAACCTTAGAGGTCATCTGGTCCAACCCCTGCTCAGGCAGGAAACCCTATGCCATTTCAGACAAATGGCTGTCCAGTTTCTTCTTAAAAACTTCAATGTTGGAGCATTCACCGCTTCTGGAGGCAGGTTGTTCCACTGATTAATTGTTCTAACTGTTAGGAAGTTTCTCCTTAGTTCTGGGTTGCTTCTCTCCTTGATTAGTTTCCATCTGTTGCTTCTTCTCCTGCCTTCAGGTGCTTTGGAGAATAGCTTGACTCCCTCTTCTTTGTGGCAGCCCCTGAGATATTGGAGCACTGCTATCATGTCACCCCTCGTCCTTCTCTTCATTAAACTAGACATACCCAATTCCTGCAACCGTTCTTTATATGTTGTAGCCTCCAGTCCCCTAATCATCTTTGTTGCAAATTAGATGTTTGTAATGTTTGTTCATTTATTTTGCATTCATAACCACTTGTTTGGTATTGAGACAGTCTCTCCTTGTGTCCCATGAGATGTTTCCCATATGACTGCAATTACAGCATTTGCCAAGGAGAAGAGTGGTGGCTTCTTAGGACCTTTTCGGTAGTAATACTCTCTAGAGAGTTAAAATTGGTTGGCTTCTTTTTGCACCGGCTACCCTTTTTATCTTCCACATTTTCCCTGTATCTCACTTTTAACGGACTCTTAATGCAGTTTAGTGCAATGATTAAGGTGCCCGCCTGGAAATCAGTAGTTCTAGTCCTGCCTTAGGCACAAAGTGACCTTGGGCCAGTCCCTTTCTCTCAGCCTCAGGAAGATGGCAAGGGCAAAATACTTCTAAAATCTTGCTAAGAAAATTGCAGGGACATGTCTAGGCAGTAACCAGGAGTCAAGACTAAATAGAGGGAGGGTGAAATCCTGGCATAGCTGCAATTGCAATTTGTTCTAATATATCCACTATTCTGAATTATTTTCTTTCAATAAACTGTAGGTTGGTTTAATTATTGCTTTAGTTATGGCTAAATGGATGAATTGATAGATAGGTAGATAGATAGATAGATAGATAGATAGATAGATAGATAGATAGATAGATAGATAATTTTGGCAAGATTTTACATTCTGTTATTCTTCCATCAGATTTTATTTGTTCCAGCTTCATCCCATATGTAATACCAGACAACACTTCTGCTGCACAGACGCTGTCTAGACAAACCTTCAAACTTTAGCTCCATGTACCACAACAAAGCAGGAAACTGCAAATGGAAGACTGCTTGCCTTGGCACCAACTCACAGTCCTGAAACACACTTTGTTTAAAATATTTTATACCGCTTTCCTTTCTCAGTGTGACATTCTTTTTCTTTACAAAAAAAGCCCATCTAGTCAGAGCTGTTCTAATAGAGCACAGCCATAACGAAATCCAATTTTACAACTAATTAAAATTTTATTCAACTGGTAATTCACTCGCCAACATTATGGAGAACCAGCTCAGGAGGTTCCTAGGCAGATTTTTAGTGGAAAGGAATTCCATAATCAAGAAATAATCCTCTTTGTCATAGCTTCTGACTTTGCCACCAAAGAAGGAAACATCTAGAGAAAAATCTATGAACATGAACCTGATAGTTAGGAATGATGAGAAAAGAGTACCAGTGACACAAGGGCGCTTCTTTTGTGGATGGTACTCTGGGAGAAGTGTCGGTAATTTTAGCCCTTAAACAGTTCATTCAGCCTTTCAAATTCTTGCTTTAGGAAATAATTTTACAGATTAGTCCTTGGTTACTACACATGAAGAGAGGGAGAGAAATCTGTTCAGGAAATTGAGTAAATATCCTTAGGAGCAACTGTGCCTATTCTCCAAAATAGCACTGTTGATTTGATTTGTTTTGCGGTTTCATTTTCACAGAAGCAGGCAAGGCCCGTCCATGTTCAGTGACTGGAAAAGCCTTTGGCTGGGACCATAAGCGAACCCTTGCTGTTCCACAGCTCTCAGAGAACACAGTGTCTTTACTCTGATTTGCTAAAGTGAGAAATTACATTGAGACATGTTGGTAACAATTAAACTGCATGTTGCACAGAATTTTGTTTACAAAACAAGTGGATTCATTTTGTTCTCTTTTTCTCAAAGGTGACGTCAGTTTGAGGTTTGGGAATAGTTAGATTGGAACATCTGTGTTGTTAATACTGAAATGTTACAGCTTCTCTCTTCTCTTTCTCTCTCCACCTCCTATCTACTATTATGGCAGTCCAGGCATTTTTGCTGGTGTAAGCTTAACAAAGAGCCTTTCCAAAATAAAAATGTGTATTTTATTTTGTGCATTTCATGACATCTCCCATAATTGATGACGTAAATGGGTCTCAGAACATAAACTGCAAGAATTTATCTTCATGTCTTTGACTGATTCAAACTTAAGATATTCTTTGCTCAAAAAGTAGCTGATCAATGCCAAAAAATGCAAACTAATTTCAACCAGCATTTTTTCAGTCAGTGTTCATATAGGATTAAATGAAAACTGTTAAATGGTTCAGTAGCTTGCCTTTAAAACAGGGCTCCCCAACCTCTGGTCCATGGACCAGTACCGGGCTGCAGCATGCCAACAACCAGGCCACACAAACAAGCAAAGCCTCATCCATGAGATGCAGGTGGCACACAAAACTACGCACTCTCCGGTCTGCAGAAAAACCTCTCCCCTCAGAACCGGTCCCTGGTGCCCAAAAGGTTGGGGAACCTCTGCTTTCAAAGATCAACTCAAAGCAAAATAACCCCCAAGAATTCACACCTATCTTTAGCATGGCGATGTTAAAACTCGCTGGTGGTTTAAATTAATTCTGAATGAGAGATCTTACATGTTTGCAGTAAAAGTTGATTTTTTTTCTTTAAGGAGTCCCCGATTCAAAGACAGTACAGCTGCTGAATACAACATGCATTTAAAAAACATCTTTGAATCTATTTTGCAAGATAGTTTCCCCGTTGAAATTGGTAGGATTTAACAGTAGTTTGCAGATAATTGAAGCTCAAATATAATTATTTTTTTGGGGGGGGGGGCTTGGGATCTGTGCAGATCTATTCCTTATATTTAAAAAAACCCTCAAGATATGTTAACAGACCCCCCCTCCCACCACCATCACCACCTGCACAAACACACAATATGTCTTAAGAATGTAACCAGCTCATAATAGTGTTCAGCCTCTACAATTGGATGCTTAGTTATGCATACTTGGGAGACAGACCTCCTGAAATATATATAATTTCATGGCACTGGAAGAAATGTGTGACTGCAAAAATCTAAATGATACGAGCATGCTTAGTATTACTGCGTTGTTTTCCTTTGGTTTAGGTGACAAAGCCTCCGTCTTTGACTTAGATTTTAAGGAAAGACACTTCTGGGTGCAGCATAAATCAAGTCACTCATGAATGCAACCACGAATAAATGAATTTCTTTATTAAATCGCAGTTACATTTTATGTAGTTTGCACTTGGATGGTTGAGTTCTGCCAATCTGTGTGATTTCCATTGCTTTTGAAGAATCCACTGGCAACATACCAAATGAAGTATGCCCTTATATTCTGAATATTTATCAAAACTCCCAACCCCCCCCAGGAAAAAATAAAACATATGTAGGCAAAGTTATCTTTTCAGGGCTGCTTCTGGATCTTTTCTAATAACACATTGTTTTTAATGAACATCTTAGAACAGGACAGTTTGATATCTATCTTAGAAAAATGGCAGCCCTTGAGGTCACAATATGCTAGGAATCTTTTTGGATCAGACTGAAGTCTGTTTCTCCCTGTGGACATGAATGAAAGGGGTCATAAGGTCACAACTTCTTTTCACCATCAACTGGTATCCAGTTCAGTTTCACCATCAACTGGTATCCAGTTCAGAGAGAAATGCTTCTTTTGTTTTTGGATGGGTATAGTTATTTTTATGATTGTTAGACACAGATAATTAATCTGCTGCTTGACGTGATTTATTCCCAGCCTTTCTTCTTTAGTGTGTGTTGAAAGCTGTGAACAATACTTAGAAAATAAAATGTAGATGAAAAGCAACAAAAAGACCCTAAAACTGAACAATAAGGGCTGTGAAAGGAATCTTGACAGAATTTGTAAAAAGGATGAAGTCCAAACGCAATTCCTAAGGGAAGACATTCCACAGCTTGGAAGACATTGAAGCTTCTCTCTTACATACTATAAAGGGCCTTTCCTGATGCCCATAACCCTAGCAGAACAGGTTTATATTTTTAATTTGTCTAATCCTCGAAAAGCCATCTGAGATGGTCGTTCTCACCCTAACCTGGGATAACAGATTCCATTCTTTAACTAAAAAGGCTCAATTTCAATAGTTTCTTGTTTCTCTAGCAAAGTGGAGAAGGAATGAATAGGAGGGGGAAGACGGCTGTTGTGGCCAACTTGGATGTAGAGGACTCTGATCTGCAGACCCTGTTCTGGATGCATTGGGTGACTGGCAGGAACCGAAGCCTGATTTCACCTACATTCACCCAGAGCAGCTGTGTCTGCCCCAGATGACAAAGAATCTTGATCCCAGCTGATGCCCACTCCCTGGGAGTCAGTCCAATACAATGTAAATCAGACTAAGAAACCAGTACTATACACACTACTTTTATTTTAACACCTATACTAACAGAATCTTGCAAACCTGAATGTGCCTCCTCTTCCCTCTTCAGCTAGGAAGGGGCTTGTTTGAGATATTTTCTCAAGTTGTTTTCTTGACCTGGGCTCAAGCCGCTCCTATCTGACCATTGACTTGGTAATAGCTATTCCTCTTCTTCCTGTCCTTCTGGGCCATTCCATGCCCCGTGTACATCAGGTTGTGATGTATGCTGAGCAGAGCAAAAGGTACTCCTTCTCACTGGACAAGGGTGTTCCCAACCTTGATTGGCTTCCCCTTGGCAAAAAAAGTTTTACATAAGAGCCACTGCTTGTTGTTCAGTTGCTAAGTTGTGTCCGGCTCCCATGGACCATAGCAGGCCAGTTCTACTATTGTGAGAAGAAAAAAAATAACCTGTTTTTCTTCTGTGTATTGCTCATGGCCATAAAATGTACACTGGGATCCTCACATGGGATCTTTTTGAAACTAAAAGGGCTTGAATGTTTTGAGCTGCAAACAGACAAAGAGCATTCTATAAGCATTCCTTCACTTTTGATCACAGTTTGGGCCAGAATTTTCATGGCCAAACAAAGCGATTCTTAAATGAGCTGCTCTTGATTTTATGACCTTTTTTTTGCAATGGTTGTTAAGTGTTAAGTTGTTTACAGTTGCTAAGTGAATCAGGTGGCGTTAAGCAAATCTAGCTTCTTCCATTGATTTTGCTTGTCAGAAGCTGCCTGGAAAAGTTGCAAATGGCAATCATACGATTCCAGGATGCTGCGACTGTCATAAATACATGCTCATTGTCAAGCATCTGAATTTTGGTCACATGGGGAAGCTGCTGTAATGGTCATAATGCAAGGACCGGTTGTACGTCACTTTTTTCAGTGCCATTGCAACTTTGAATGATAGCAAAATGAATGACTGTTATAGTCATAAGTTGCAGACTAACTGCACATTTCCCCCTCTTTTTATTATGTTATTATAAATCTTAGTTCATTGTCTTGTTTCTATACATTGTTTTTAGCTTAACATGTTTAAAATGTACGATTCTATTAAAATAATTTAGAGTATCGAGAAGAGAGAATAAAGAAAAATATTCTATCAATGCTAACTACAGTTTAAGATGACAATGTTAGGAGCATAAAATTATTTAGCTTTTTCATATACTATACATTTTTAAACTACCAAATCATAGTATATTAATTTGTTTGGCAGACTAATTTTGTATTTGCATTATTGTAATTGTAGTATTATTTAGGAATCACCGGGCTTGCTTGCAGAAATGATGTAAAACCTCAAATTCCGAGAGAGAGAATGGATGGATATTGACTAGTCTTGCTATTTTATTCTTTTTTTGAAGACTTTTGTGCAAGATTCTCTCAAGAGTGAGGCTGAATTATATTAAATATCTAATCTGATGTGGCCGTTCTTTTTTTTTTTAATCCAGTGACGTCAAAGTAGTGTATACATTTCATATGGAATGGAATTAAGTGGGTAATCCCTTTAGACCCACTGTTCCTGGTTGGCAGGAATCTAGATCTGTACTGAATCTTGCAAGGCATCTTCTGCAGATCCCTACTCTGTCCTGTGTTTCAATAAAGAAGTGTCTGTTTCTGAAAACGCATGTGTTGAAATTGATCTTGGATCAGACAGCTTCCTGTTCCAGAATCTCTTCTGCAAGGCAGAGGAGAAAGGAAGATCATAAAAGGCCTCATTCCCATCTGTGAACTGATGTCATGGGTTGAAATGCATGGTGGCAGGCTGTCAAAAAGCTGCAGGTTCTGTTAGTCCAGGATTTGGATTGTTAGATTTTTTGGATTTTTTTTGTTGGATTTTTTTTTTGCTCTGTACTGTCCCTTCAACAGCAGTTCAGAGGCTTTCCGTTCTCTATTGAAGTCCAGCCATGTGTGCACCAGACCCTCCTCTGCTAAAGCATCTGTAAAGATATCTTGGATTTGGGTGCGGTGTCTGCTCAGGAAGCTGCAGGCGAGGGAGATCTCTCTGAGCAGATTAGTAGAGATTCCTCTTGTGAATTTTTGATTGTTCAAGGCTCCTGGTTCCATGGAATCCTTGTTGCTGTCTGAGCTTGGTTGTTTTCTTGCAGATGTTTCATAACCTAACATCTTTATAAAATGCTACCTATAGTTGGGTAATGAAACGTCTGCAAGTAAGCAGCCAAGCTCAGACAGTACCATAGTTCAACTATTAATATTCTCTTCTGTTGGCTCCCGGTTCCTTTTGTGGGGGAAGTGACGAAAAGCTGGATTAGGACAAAGGCTGACAAAATGTTTAATGGAAGTAGCATTTGGCACCAACAAACATTCCTGGATTGCTCCTCTTTTCCTTAGCTGTCGCTCTTCTACCTTGTTAGCAGAAGGAGCCACAGAGTTGTGTCCTGAAAATGCAGAGAGTAAGCTAACCTGAAATCTTCAAAAAATGAATAAGAACTGGAGTCCCAAAGGTGTTTTTCCAAAAGGTTGATAGACTTTTGTCAGCAAGGTTTGGAAAGTAAAAGCAGATCCAGATGAGACAATGGTTTCTTATGATGTCACTTCACTTTTCAACTGGATCTTAAAGCTGTCACGGTAGTGAGGAAATGACAGCTACAAGACAGCACATTAGGTGACAAAACTAACCACAGCCCAGACCACATATTTGCCATGCTGCACCTCTGCCTACAAAAACAAGAAAGTCCAGTTGCCTTTTGAAAAAGCACTTTTGGGACAACCATGACCTGGACAATTGAGAATCTCCATAGACCTAAGTGGAGAATGCTGTAGATCAGGCATGTCAAACTCGCAACATCACGTGACGTCGCGCGACACATCGGAGCTTTTTCTCCATTGCCGGCAATGGGGTGGGCGCGGTTTTGTCGTGACGCATCCAGCCCGCGGGCCAGCAGTTTGACACTCCTGCTGTAGATGGATAGATGCCTCTACTTATATAACAGGACTAAATTAGATTGTCGATATAGTTGTTGAGTGTATGAGTTTGTGTAGATCGCATATAGATAGATTTCAAAACTAAACTCTGTTCTAGTAAACTTGTGCAAAACCTTTCAATTCAGATTGTGTTGAATTTGAAATATGCTTCTAAAATGATTTAAATACCTTGTTCTGTGCTTGAAGCAACATAATGCTGCTCAGGGAGCAACTGTTTATTTATTTGATTTGTAGAGCCACCTATCTTAACAAGTGATTCCGGGAGGCAAACAACATCACATAAAAAAACAAATACGACATAAATACAAACTTTAAAATGCATAGCAGCCAAGGAAGGCATCACAATCAACAATGCTAATACATTCAAGGGGGTCTTTGTGTCCTTTTACACACTTGAAGGAGTCCCAGGTCTGGGCACAAGAGTTTTGCACTAGAAATAGTCCGAATTCAGAATGTTTTGAATCAAAACACATCACTTAAGCCAGAGGTCCCCAACCTTTTGGGCTCCAGGGACCGGTTCTGTGGAGAAAGGTTTTTCCATGGACCGGAGAGTGCGTTTTTGTGTGTGCTGCCTGCATCCCACGGATGGGGCTTTGCTTGTTTGTGTGGACCGGTTGCTGGGATGCTGCAACCCGGTACTGGTCCACAGACCGGGGGTTGGGGACCCCTGATTTAAGACATTCTATTTCACTATTTTAAATACTGACTGACAATTGTTCTCTAGACTTTTACAAAGCAATTTCTAACCTAGAGATTGAACTTGAGACTTTCTATATACTGTGTATCATCACAACAACATAATTTGGGCCCAATTCAAATTTTCAGTATTTGAAATTCAAGCAACAGGATCTGACTGAGTTATCCAGTTCTTCATTTTATTGAATGTATTCTTAGACTCTATACAGATTGTGCTATCAAAGTACATCACACAAAAACAAAGAAATCAATTGTTAAACCATATGCCTCTTCTCTTTTAAACTGAACAGTCACATACAGTACTATATGTTCCTTATTTGTTTTCTAAAGGCACTAAAGAGCTTGATGAAAATTTTAATGACAACATGAAACTTGCAAAGTTAAAAATACACATGCTATTTTTACACGAATGTGTCTAATTTTGCAGTCATATGTGTGTGCATTCCTTTTTGAAAAATGAAATCCACGTTACTTGCTCTCTTTTTCTCTTCATGATACAGACCAGCTCAGACCCGTCTTTCTGGTTTGCTTTTTTTTTTCTTTTTTTTTTTTGAGCAAGGGATTTGCAGGACAAATTGTGTTTTTGTTTAATCTCTTCTTGATTGGGAGATACTGTTTCAGGTTTAGAAGTACCTTGGAATTTTTGAGCTGCAATTTGCTGTTTTTTCATTCAGTATAAGCCTCTGTGAATCCAATGTTGATTTCTATCCCAGACAGGGGGAAAAATGGTCTTTTGAAAACATTAGAGTGGGGTTTGACAGGTGGGTTTTTCTTCCATTTGCTAGTCTTATTTTGTCCTTTAAAAGCACTGACACTCTTTCAGAATCATATGCTAGCAATGTTATCACCAAAGTAACACATATGCATAGTGAGAAGGAAGCTGCTACTTACAAGTTGTTTAAAGTGATGGGGTTCTTTTTTTCCCACCCTAAAGGCAATGTAGTAAGAGACTTGAGAGGGCAAATAAGAGTGCTTGTTTCCTTGCTCAACCAAGAAGACCTACGTTGAAATCCACTCTCAGATGCAGAACTTAACAAGAATTCTTGGGCCAAGAATTAGTTAGTTCAACTTATAGGTAAAGGTAAAGGTTCCCCCGCATATGCGTGCTAGTCGTTTCCGACTCTAGGGGCCGGTGCTCATCTCCGTTTCAAAGCCGAAGTGCCAGCGCTTGTCCGAGGACGTCTCCGTGGTCATGTGGCCGGCATGACTAGATGCCAAAGGCGCATGGAACGCTGTTACCTTCCCACCGGAGTGGTCCCTATTTTTCTACTTGCATTTTTACGTGCTTTCGAACTGCTAGGTTGGCAGAAGCTGGGACGAGTAACAGGCGCTCACTCTGTTACGCGGCACTCGGGATTCGACCCGCCAAACTGCCGACCTTCCGATCGACAAGCTCAGTGTCCTAACCCACTGAGCCACCGCATCCCAGTTCAACTTATAGTACAGGATAATTATTGTGGGGGAAAATGGAGAAGGTGTACGTATACCACTTCAAACTCCTGAAGAAAAGGTAGAATAGAAATCTTCCCAATGAAAATGAACAAAAGCAGAGGTTGTATTAATGAAGAAGAATCTAATAATAAAGACCGTACTAGTATATTGTTTAATTGATACTGTTGCATTAAATTAAGCAAAGAATGGGATTTAACAGTGTAAATAACTCCTTCTGCTTCAGTGAAAATATACGATCCTGTTGATCTTCACTTTATCAGCCTGTTGATAATATTATATCAGGTAGAGGTATCAATTGTTGTTCATCCTGTTGATAATATCATGGAGGATAAAGGTATCAATTGGTCTTCATCCTAGGAGCAAAGTATCTGTTATTCTGTTTTAGAGGCATCAAGTATCTGAATATAGTTTGCCAGACAAAAGGGATGAGAAGATCCCAATGTTTTCAGGATCTGCCAGGAAACAACATGGGAAAACAGAATACTGGGCTAGATGAGTTTTTGATCTAATCCAGCAAATCTATTTTTAACAATTTCACAATAAGCTTCAGAAGACAGATGCCTTAGCTGCTTATCCTATAACCTTGTCGTTATTATTTTTCTTGGGCCCACAGAAAACTGAGTAGGAAAAGTAAGACTTTTGCAGAAGTGATAAAAGTTGCAAGTAAACAAAACAGAGTCAAGGGTATTGTAAATCTCTTTGGTGGGGTTCAAAAGCATTATTTTAAGATTTTGGTCACCGCTTCTATTTACAGCTAACCCAGGTTGCTGTGGGGGGGGGGGAAATAACGATATTAATTTTGTAAAAAGTAGAAGATGCAGATGACCTTGACAGAAATAGGCAAGATCCGTTACCAAAGCAAAGAGGGGGAAAAACAAATTGTGAGTCCAAAACAAGCAGAAAATGCATGGAAACAGCTGGGACCGAAATCTCCCTAATGAGCCTAAGAAGGGAGAGACATAAAGCAAGTCATACTTACAAGATTCTGTTACTATAGCCAATAATAAAAAAAAACAGTCTCCATAAAAGTAGTTTTGGCCTTCCTGTGGAGTTGATTTCTTGGTTTTTCCTACCTAGTGGAGCCGACATTTTGCTGGATATGACAATAAAACAATAGCTTAGGCTGCACTCTTGGCTCTGGTTTTATTAGGAATTGAGCATCATTAACCCAATGCCTCAATGTAGAATTGTGCTATTTGCACATTACTTAGAAATAATCTCCACAGATTTCATCATTTGTTAGATTTATATTCCACCTTTCATTCAAGAACTCATTGTACCACGTATATTATTTTCTCCTATTTTTCCCCACTATAACCTATGCGGATAGATGGTGGACTGAGAGAGAGTGAACTTGTAGAACAATGCAATTCCACAACTCAACCACTACACAACATTGGCTGATCATAGGGGCCAACTTTATACTAAGTGATAGTGTTGTGCTCCTAATTTTGTAAATGAGATGGGGTCTTAGAGAGATGTAATGTACATATTTTACTTGTGCCTATCCCTGTCTTTTTAAAATTTACAGTTGAAGTACATTTCTAGCTTTGTTCAGGATTTAGCAGGGATATTATGGGGATTTCAGAGTGGGTTGATAATTTCTTCTCTTATGAACTTCCATGTATGCAATGAGGGTTTACCTTTATATCATCTAGGATAATGTCTCAGACCATATCTACTGATATTCAAGTTTCCTTTAGATCTCCTGAGCTGGGTCGGGATGAAAAATATTGTGCATTCATTCTTCTGTTTTTTACCCACCATACACTCAGTTGAATGCCTAGTTTTTGTTTTAAAGCTTTTGCAAAGCTCTAGTTAGTTTCAGCATTCCAGTGAGATACTCTTGCAGTTGTTAAGGTAATTCAAGATACTAATTTAATGTTGTCTTTGTACCTTCATACTCTGATGGGAAAGCATCATTTTCATTGCTCTTAATTGAAAAAAAATGTCTTATATTTAAACTTGAAGAAAGATGTCAGGAATGTGGCAAGAGAGAATTCACTGCCATATCAATAAGGTCACAGAATGTATAGATGATATTTATTTGTATGTATGTTTGTTAAAAGATCTCAAATGCAAATCCAACAATATGCAACATTGCTAAAATTCGTCTTATTAACAGCAGGACTGGAAAATGTTAGCCAGTAAAATGCCATTTTAAGGTAGGGTTTGTAGGGCATTTCCCTTCTTTTTGTCTTTGCTCTTATTTTTATTATTATTATTATCTGGTGCAACTCCAACATAAGTAGGATTGCCAATTTTTGCTGAGTGTAGGAATTGTCTTTTGCTGATACTACTCTCTTTTTTTAAAACAGAAACCTGAGCCACAATAAACTGACCGAGATTGATCCTTCTGCCTTCACAAAGCTGCCAAAACTACGGGAAGTGTAAGTATTTTCTGTCTAAAGGACTTTTCATCCTAGCCTAGCCGCTCTCTGTCTTCACTTCCATTCTGGCTGGGATAGCAGCAGGAAAAGGTATATAGTTTCCTAGGACGTGACTCCATTGTTCTTCCAGCTTGCACCAGCAGATTAAATCTGAGCTTTTGTTTTTCCTTTCATATAGTACCTGGGTGCTGTTTAAAAAATTAACAGTCAATTAGTAGAACAGAGTGTCTCAATTAAACTGCAGTGTCTTTATTGGAAATCATTGGTGTTGTTTGTTCTTCCCTGCCTCTCTCTGCTTCTATATTTCATAATCCCAAGGATAGGCAGGTAATCACACCAAGCTGCATGGATCTGTTTTCCTCCAATACGAAGTAGAGTCTGCTGTGACATCTAATGCTAATCTTTTCCTGCTGTCTCAAGAAGAAAAGGTGTAGTGTTGGTACCATGGGATAATTACCTTCCCTCCCTCCCACCCTCTGCTCTCTAGCAGGAGAGACAAAGAGCTTCTTCCCAAGGCTGGTTTGAAGAGCTATCTGTCCTTGAGTCAGCAGAAAACTATCCTAGCACAAAAGTGGCTGCCTCATTACTCTGTCTGTCTATCTGTTAATTTCCCAGCACACACATTAGGTAATAGATTCACCAGTTTTCAACTATAGTCTCACCACACCATACTGTACTCTCAATGATGAGAACTGATATAGTTGTCATAAAACATTACTCTGCGCAGTGTACAGCAACTGATTGAAATAAATATATAAAAACAGCCAATATTAAAATACTTAAACCTCCCCCCTCAAAAAAATAAATAAATACAAGAGACCGTGAACGTTAACCCTGGAGCCATCTCAAGTTTTCATCTGTCCCCTGGAGCCCCTAGATTAATAAATTATTAAATGATAACATATTTTACCCTAATACTAATCTTTAGAGAAGTTTGAAAAGATGTGTCTTGCTGTGCAGGCATGTCACACTAATTGTCAATATATTCTGCTATATATTGCTATATAATTAATTATTTCAAATAGTTGATTATATTGCAAACAGTACAGGTAATAACAGTAGTGGTAGTAATAGTATTACTACTACTATTACTACTACTACTACTACTACTACTACTACTAATAATAATAATAATAATAAACAACTGTGGAAGGAAAAGCATCCGGAAAGTGATGTAACCGAACAACGATTAATGGATCAAAGACGTTTCATCATCCGTAATAAAGTTTTTTACAGATGTGGAAATTCAACATCTAGGAACATTGGCTAAAAAGAAAACAACAAGCAATGATGAAGAACAGGCTGAAGAAATTGTTCCAATACCTGAACAAACTGACCAACAAACTGACCAACCAGCGGAAGAAGCCACCACACAGGATGAAGATTCCCCTGTGCAACAACTCGAAAGTGTAGAGCTAAGTAATCTAGCAAAAATGCTGAAAGAAAAGATTGAAAACCACATCAAAGAAAACACAGAAAGAAAAAGACTGCCTGCCATCCGTGAAGTGCATAGCAAACAAGTGAAAGATCTAAATGCTGTGAAGAACATCTTAACTTCCATCCCATCCAGCACACTGTATGAAACAAACCAACTAATGTACAGTATAGCTGCCATTATAACTGCAGAATTGGGTTATAAAATGCCAAAAAAGAAACCCACTGGAGTACCAAAGTGGAAAATTCGACCTGAAAATAAAACAAAAAAACTACGAGGAGATGTCAGCAAATTGAAATACTTGAAAGAAGGAAAACTAAAGAACGAAAAGCTGAAAAATAGTTTATACAAAAAATATAACCTGGAGGAAACAACAATAACAGAAATCATGGAAAACCTAAAACAGCGTGTAATAACAACAGCAAAGAAAATTGAAAGATATGCAGGACGAATAAAACAATATTGTGAAAACATCCAGTTCAGAAGAAACCAGCACCTCTTCTATCGGTGACTTGATGAAAATAAAGTCCAAACTACTGTTCTACCATGTAAAGAAAAAACCTTAAACTTTTGGAAAGAACTGTGGGAAAACCCAGGGGAACATAATAAAACTGCCTCCTGGATCAAAGATATCCAAAAACAAGCAACACAAAACAAAATGGAGAATATTGTAATAACCACTGATATGGTTGCAAAGCAAGTAAAAAAGGTCAAGAACTGGAGTGCACCTGGCCTGGACGAGCTGCATGGATACTGGTTGAAACACCTCACCATCCTCCATCACCGCTTGGCCACTCAGTTTGATGAAATGCTTCAAAATGCCAGAAGTGAAGAATGGTTAACAGCTGGTCGAACATACTTGATAATGAAAGACCCTGAAAAGAGCACAGAACCAAGCAACTACTGCCCAATTACTTGTCTGCCAACAACATTCAAACTTTTTACAAGAATACTGGCAAATTCAGTATTCAATCATCTGATGGAAAACAATTTGTATCGAGCAGAACAAAAAGGAAATTATAAAAAATCAAGAGGAACAAAAGATCAGCTGCTCATTGACAAAGTGGTACTTAAAAATGCAAAATGACAAAAAACAAATTTAAATATGGCATGAATTGATTACAAGAAAGCATTTGACTTATTACCCCACAGTTGGATTAATGCGTGTCTGGAAAACTTTGGAATCAGCAAAAACATCTGTACATTTTTGAAAGCAAATATGCAAAAATGGAAAACAGTTCTAACAGCAAATGGGGAGAACATTGGTGAAATCAACATCAGACGAGGAATCTTCCAAGGGGACTCTCACCACTACTGTTCAACATTGCATTAATTCCATTGACAATAATATTACGAAATACAAAACTGGGATACCACATCTCAAGCCAGCATGGCAAGATAAACCATCTACTATACATGGGTGACTTAAAACTGTATGCGAAAAGCCACACTGACTCAGTTCAACTGTTTAGCAGCGACATCAGAATGGACTTTGTACTTGGAAAATGTGCTATATTATCCATGTAACAAGGAAAAATGGGAAAAATAGAAGGAATAGAACTGGGAAACTGAAGTATTATGAAAGTACTAGCATAGGATGACGGTTTCAAATACCTAGGCATATTGGAAGCAGATAACATCTTGAATGGAAAAGTCAAAGAGTCAACACAAAAGGAATACATCAGAAGAGTCCACAAAATACTAAAATCAAAGCTGAATGCTGGAAATATAACTAAAGCTATTAATACATGGGCAGTCCCAGTGATACGCTACCCAGCTGGAATGATCAACTGGACATTGGCCGAATTGGAACACCTAGACCGGAAAACGCGTAAACTTTTGAACATGCACCATGCTCCACATCCACGAAGTGACATCGACAGATTGTACTTGCCAAGAAGAATAGGGGGCAGAGGGCTACTGCAAATCCACCAAACTGTAGAAGAAGAAAAACGAAGTTTGAATGACTATGTGAATCAAAGTACAGAAAAACTGCTGCAGGCTGTGAAAACAGAGAGCATTATCAAGATAACAGAAACAAAGGCAGAATATAAGGAAAAATGGCTGGATGATAGATTAAATAGATGGAAAACCAAAGCTTTGCATGGACAACATTTGAAAAAGATTGAAGGAAAATGTGATAACAACTTGACATGGGCATGGCTTAAGAGGGGAACCATCAAGAAAGAAACGGAAGGCTTAATACTGGCTGCTCAAGAACAAGCACTACAAACTAATGCCATGAAAGCGAAGATACAAAAATCTACTGACAATCCAAATTGCCGACTTTGCAACAACAAAGTTGAAACTGTTTCACATTTAATATTTGAGTGCAGCAAAATCACGCAAACTGATTACAAAGCTAGACATGACCAAGTTGCTAAACTAATCCACTGGGCATTGTGTAAAAAATATGACTTGCCTGTGTCCGAAAAGTCGTGGAAACATAGAGTGGAAAAAGTTGTCGAGAATGAGAGGGTGAAGATCTTGTGGGACTTCCGAATACAGACAGATCGCCATTTGGAACACAATGCTCCAGATATCACAGTTGTAGAGAACCGAAGCGTACAGCTGATTGATATCGCTGTACCAGAAGATGCCAGAGTCGAAGAAAAAGAACTGAAAAAAATTACGAAATACCGCAACCTGGCCATTGAAACTGCGTGATTATGGATGAAACGCATAACAGTGATACCCATTGTCATCGGGGCACTGGGAACTATGTCCAAAAACTTTACAAAACACATCAAGAAATTGCAACTTCCTGCAATAACTCCAGCAAACCTACAAAAAACTGCGCTACTTGGAACATCTTACATTTTAAGAAGATACCTGGTTGATACCTAGGATGCTGGCAGCAGCCCGTGTCAACCATTAGTGCCAGTCAGTTTGAGTGTTCAGTTGACTGAGTTTCATGTTTTATGAATAAAAGTTTAATAATATAATGATGATGATGATGATGATGATGATGATGATGATGGAATGGACCTTGGAAATCTAGTCCAACCCCCTACTCAAGCAGGAAACCCTATACTGTTTCAGACAAATGGCTGTCCAATATCTTCTTAAAGACTTCCAGTGTTGGAGCATTCACAGCTTCTGGAGGCAGGCTGTTGCACTGATTAGTTGTTCTAGTTGTCAGGAGATTTATCCTTAGTTCTAGGTTGCTTCTCTCTTTGGTTAGTTTCCATTTATTGCTTCTTGTCCTGCCTTCAGGTACTTTGGAGAATAGCTTGGCTCCCTCTTCTTTGTGGCAACCCCTGAGATATTGGAACACTGCTATCATGTCACGCCTACTTCTTCTCTTCATTAAACTAGACATACCCAATTCCAGCAACCGTTCCTTGTATGTTTTAGCCTCCAGTCCCCTAATCATCTTTGTTGCTCTTTTCTGTACTCTTTCTAGAGTTTCAATATCTTTTTTACATCGTAGTGACCAAAACTGGATGCAGTATTCCAGGTGTGGCCTTTCCAAGGCATTGTAAAGTGGTATTAGTACTTCACGCAGTCTTGATTCTATCCCTCTGTTAATGCAGCCTAGCACTGTGTTGCCTTTTTTGGAAGCTGCAGCACACTGATGGCTCATATTTAAGTGATTGTCCACTAGGACTCTGAGATACCTCTCACAGTTACTACTATTGAGCAAAGAGCACTATACTGTACCTGTGCATTTAGTTTTTCTTGCCTAAATGTAGAAGAGCACTGGGCCCAGAATAGAGCCTTCAACTTACAATCAGAAATGAGCCCAAAATTTATTTTGCTGTTGTTAAGTGAGTTTTATCCCATTTTGTGACTTTTCTTGTCACAGTTGTTAGGTGAATCATTGCAGATGTTAAGTTAGTAAAATGGTTGATAATTGAATCTGGTTTCCCCATTGATTTTACTTGTCAGAAGGTCACAGAAAGGGATCACATGACCCCAGAACACTGTAACCGCCATCAATATGAGTCTGTATTCTGGTGATTAGCTTCCTCCCTGTCCTACAGCTAACCACCAGATTGCAAGAATATAAATGAGCAATCGGATGAGGAGACCCGAACTCATTGGTAGCGTCACATTGCAGTGAGCAAGGGCATACATTCAATTTTGCAGCCACTAAGATTGTTGGCTGAGCAGGTACAAAAATAGCCAAGGAAATGATTCAAACAGGAGTGCTAATTTACCATCAGTTTATCAGGTTCTCAGGAGCTGAGGACTTGGCAGCACAAGGAAACAACAGCCAATGACCTAATAGCTAGCCATCAACACCCCAATCAACAACTAAAAAAATCACACACAATGAGGCACCACATAAACACTATACATAGAATAGCCCAAAGCACACATTATGGTGAAAGAGAAGTACCCTGAGGGTGGGCTCCATCTCGGAAGACTAAATCTCTGGTCTCTGTGACTGACCCAGATTGGATCCTGTAGTAAATAATTAGTTCAAAGCCTTTATGTCTTTTATTCAGAACTTACCACCTTCTATCCTGTGGTTGGTATAGACCAGGAGATGAAATAGAAATATTGGTCAAATATTTTGTGAGATTTTATTGGTCTCATTCCAAAACTCACCAGGTTGCAGAGACCTGGGATTTCATAATATTTTGATGCTATTTTTTAAAAAAAAAAATGTTTATTTTTATTATACAGGAGGAGCACTACAAGTATTAATTTTGGGCACAGCAATGACCTGGCACAGAGATTATAATGGCACTCTCTCCTGAAGAACATACAGGAGATACACTAATAACCTGTATTCTCATATGTCCACTCCATTCCTGGTACGATTTCTCTGTTCTTTGCCATGGCAGGAAAACAACCTCACTTCAGTCTCAGGGATTGATTAAGCTTGATGACAGAAAATGTTTCATTATGAATCTTGTTTATAAAGTAGTGAGGCAGAATAGTCTTCAGTTGCTTTTGGGCTAGGTTCATTGTAGATTATTTTCTTTTAACAGTGTAAGAAGTTCTCCTCCTGCAACTATTGAAAAGATACAACATTACTGGGCCGTATCTAACAAATTATATCATCTGCCAAGCTTCATTAGCATGGAGTTGTCAATATTTTGTCATTTATATGATGCATTTTATGCAATGATAGATAAATGCTTCTCACACACAGACGTACCGTATATACTTGAGTATAAGCCGACTCGAGTATAAGCCGAGACCCCCAATTTCACCCCCAAAAACTGGAAAAAGTTATTGACTCGAGTATAAGCCGATCCGCCATTCTGCAAGCCTGAATACACAGGAATACCCTGTGTGGCCGCGGCTCGTCGGCAGGTCTCCGTTCCTCCTGCCGACCTTTGGGGAGGTTTGGGCGCCTCCCCAAACCTCCCCAAACGTCGGCAGGTCTCCGTTCCTCCTGCCGACCTTTGGGGAGGTTTGGGCGCCTCCCCAAACCTCCCCAAACCTCGGCAGGTCTCCGTTCCTCCTGCCGACCTTTGGGGAGGTTTGGGCGCCTCCCCAAACCTCGGCAGGTCTCCGTTCCTCCGCGCAGACCTGCCGACCTTTGGGGAGGTTTGGGCGCCTCCCCAAACGTCCCCAAACCTCGGCAGGTCTCCGTTCCTGTTTGGGGAGGTTTGGGCGCCTCCCCAAACCTCCCCAAACCTCGGCAGGTCTCCGTTCCTCCGCGCAGACCTGCCGACGTTTGGGGAGGTTTGGGCGCCTCCCCAAACCTCCCCAAACCTCGGCAGGTCTCCGTTCCTGTTTGGGGAGGTTTGGGCGCCTCCCCAAACCTCCCCAAACCTCGGCAGGTCTCCGTTCCTCCGCGCAGACCTGCCGACCTTTGGGGAGGTTTGGGCGCCTCCCCAAACGTCCCCAAACCTCGGCAGGTCTCCGTTCCTGTTTGGGGAGGTTTGGGCGCCTCCCCAAACCTCCCCAAACCTCGGCAGGTCTCCGTTCCTCCGCGCAGACCTGCCGACGTTTGGGGAGGTTTGGGCGCCTCCCCAAACCTCCCCAAACGTCGGCAGGTCTCCGTTCCTCCTGCCGACCTTTGGGGAGGTTTGGGCGCCTCCCCAAACCTCCCCAAACCTCGGCAGGTCTCCGTTCCTCCTGCCGACCTTTGGGGAGGTTTGGGCGCCTCCCCAAACCTCGGCAGGTCTCCGTTCCTCCGCGCAGACCTGCCGACCTTTGGGGAGGTTTGGGCGCCTCCCCAAACGTCCCCAAACCTCGGCAGGTCTCCGTTCCTGTTTGGGGAGGTTTGGGCGCCTCCCCAAACCTCCCCAAACCTCGGCAGGTCTCCGTTCCTCCGCGCAGACCTGCCGACGTTTGGGGAGGTTTGGGCGCCTCCCCAAACCTCCCCAAACCTCGGCAGGTCTCCGTTCCTGTTTGGGGAGGTTTGGGCGCCTCCCCAAACCTCCCCAAACCTCGGCAGGTCTCCGTTCCTCCGCGCAGACCTGCCGACCTTTGGGGAGGTTTGGGCGCCTCCCCAAACGTCCCCAAACCTCGGCAGGTCTCCGTTCCTGTTTGGGGAGGTTTGGGCGCCTCCCCAAACCTCCCCAAACCTCGGCAGGTCTCCGTTCCTCCGCGCAGACCTGCCGACGTTTGGGGAGGTTTGGGCGCCTCCCCAAACCTCCCCAAACCTCGGCAGGTCTCCGTTCCTGTTTGGGGAGGTTTGGGCGCCTCCCCAAACCTCCCCAAACCTCGGCAGGTCTCCGTTCCTCTGCGCGGAGGAACGGAGACCTGCCGAGGTTTGGGGACGTTTGGGGAGGCGCCCAAACCTCCCCAAACAGGAACGGAGACCTGCCGAGGTTTGGGGACGTTTGGGGAGGCGCCCAAACCTCCCCAAAGGTCGGCAGGTCTGCGCGGAGGAACGGAGACCTGCCGAGGTTTGGGGAGGTTTGGGGAGGCGCCCAAACCTCCCCAAACAGGAACGGAGACCTGCCGAGGTTTGGGGAGGTTTGGGGAGGCGCCCAAACCTCCCCAAAGGTCGGCAGGTCTGCGCGGAGGAACGGAGACCTGCCGAGGTTTGGGGAGGTTTGGGGAGGCGCCCAAACCTCCCCAAACAGGAACGGAGACCTGCCGAGGTTTGGGGACGTTTGGGGAGGCGCCCAAACCTCCCCAAAGGTCGGCAGGTCTGCGCGGAGGAACGGAGACCTGCCGAGGTTTGGGGAGGTTTGGGGAGGCGCCCAAACCTCCCCAAACAGGAACGGAGACCTGCCGAGGTTTGGGGAGGTTTGGGGAGGCGCCCAAACCTCCCCAAACAGGAACGGAGACCTGCCGAGGTTTGGGGACGTTTGGGGAGGCGCCCAAACCTCCCCAAAGGTCGGCAGGTCTGCGCGGAGGAACGGAGACCTGCCGAGGTTTGGGGAGGTTTGGGGAGGCGCCCAAACCTCCCCAAACAGGAACGGAGACCTGCCGAGGTTTGGGGAGGTTTGGGGAGGCGCCCAAACCTCCCCAAAGGTCGGCAGGAGGAACGGAGACCTGCCGAGGTTTGGGGAGGCGCCCAAACCTCCCCAAAGGTCGGCAGGAGGAACGGAGACCTGCCGAGGTTTGGGGAGGCGCCCAAACCTCCCCAAAGGTTGGCAGGAGGAACGGAGACCTGGGGAGGTTTGGGGAGGCGCCCAAACCTCCCCAAAGGTCGGCAGGAGGAACGGAGACCTGCCGAGGTTTGGGGAGGCGCCCAAACCTCCCCAAAGGTCGGCAGGAGGAACGGAGACCTGGGGAGGTTTGGGGAGGCGCCCAAACCTCCCCAAAGGTCGGCAGGAGGAACGGAGACCTGCCGAGGTTTGGGGAGGCGCCCAAACCTCCCCAAAGGTCGGCAGGAGGAACGGAGACCTGCCGAGGTTTGGGGAGGCGCCCAAACCTCCCCAAAGGTCGGCAGGAGGAACGGAGACCTGGGGAGGTTTGGGGAGGCGCCCAAACCTCCCCAAAGGTCGGCAGGAGGAACGGAGACCTGCCGAGGTTTGGGGAGGCGCCCAAACCTCCCCAAAGGTCGGCAGGAGGAACGGAGACCTGCCGAGGTTTGGGGAGGCGCCCAAACCTCCCCAAAGGTCGGCAGGAGGAACGGAGACCTGCCGAGGTTTGGGGAGGCGCCCAAACCTCCCCAAAGGTCGGCAGGAGGAACGGAGACCTGCCGAGGTTTGGGGAGGTTTGGGGAGGCGCCCAAACCTCCCCAAAGGTCGGCAGGAGGAACGGAGACCTGCCGAGGTTTGGGGAGGTTTGGGGAGGCGCCCAAACCTCCCCAAACGTCGGCAGGTCTGCGCGGAGGAACGGAGACCTGCCGAGGTTTGGGGAGGCGCCCAAACCTCCCCAAACGTCGGCAAGTCTCCGTTCCTCCGCGCCCTGCCTGCCTGCTTCTTTCCGCTGCGGAAAGAAGCAGGCAGGCAAGGCGCGGAGTTTGGGGAGGTGCGCGCGCACCTCCCCAAACCTCCCCAAACTTCGGCAGGTCTCGGACGGCGGTGGCTTGGGAGAGGTGCGGGCGATCCCGGAAGCACCAAAGCCTCGGCCGCGCACAAGTCCTCGGTAAGTTTTTTTTGTTGACTGGAGTATAAGCCGAAGTGGAATTTTTCAGCCCAAAAAGTGGGCTGAAAAATTCGGCTTATACTCAAGTATATACGGTAATTTGAAAAGAATGTTGCATCCATCCAATTTTAGGATACAGGTAATCCTCGATTTAACTAGCAACCATTTGAAGTTACACTAAAGTCACTTAAAAAGTGACTTACGATCAGTCCTTGCACTTAACGACTGTTAAACCTCATCCCCTTGGTCCCATGATCAAAATTCGGATGCTTGGTAACCGGCATATATTTGCTATGGTTGCAGCATCCCAAGGTCATGTAATCATCACCATTTGTGACCTTCCCAGCCATCATCCAACAAGTAAAGACAATGGGGGAAGCCAGATTTGTGTAATTTATTTATTTATTTATTTATTTTAATTCCATTTATATCCCGCCCTTCTCCGAAGACTCAGGGCGGCTTACAAGCTTAGCAGTAGCCTTCATTCTATGTATATGCCTGCTTGTTAGGGCTTTCACACACACACCCCAAGCGGCATTATTACAAAGTCAGCTTAATTGCCCCCAACAATCTGGGTCCTCATTTTACCTACCTGGGAAGGATGGAAGGCTGAGTCAACCTTGAGCCTGGTGGGATGCGAACCTGCACTAATTGCAGGCAGCTGGTGTTACTTAAGGAGGCATTAGCCCACTGCTCCACCAAGGTAATGACTACATGATTCACTTAACTTCTCTGCACGCAAGTAACGAGCTCCGTACTGATGTGCGCGGCGCCCTCCACCCTCCGTTTTGCGGCAGAGGCCTTCAGGAAAGGCCTCGGCAGCCGAGAAACTAGCTCTGGATTGATGTGTGCGGCACCCCCCATCCTCCATTTCGCCATCAGAGGCCTTCAGGAAAAGCCTCTGTAGCCGAGAAACAAGCTCCAAAAAGGCCTCTGACAGCAAAACGGAGGCTGGGGGGCACCGCATGCATCAATTCCAGAGCTTGTTTCTTGGGTGCAGAGGCCTTTCCTGAAGGCCTCTGCCAGCAAAATGTAGGCCAGGGGTGATGCGCGTGAGCAGTAGCAAGCAGCTGCAGAATAAAATAAGACCTGGTGCCTCTTTTGGAGGCAAAAAATATATAAGACCGGGTCTTATTTTCGGGGAAACACGGTATCTGTAGTGTATGCAGAAGATTAGGAAATGATACTTTACTCATATCCTTTAATAAGAGCCTTGGTGGAGCAGTGGGCTAATGCCTCCTTAAGTAACACCAGCTGCCTGCAATTAGTGCAGGTTCGCATTCCACCAGGCTCAAGGTTGACTCAGCCTTCCATCCTTCTGAGGTAGGTAAAATGAGGACCCAGATTGTTGGGGGCAATTAAGCTGACTTTGTAATAATGCCGCTTGGGGGGTGTATGAAAGCCCTAATAAGCAGGCATATACATAGAATGAAGGCTACTGCTAAGCTTGTAAGCCGCCCTGAGTCTTCAGAGAAGGGCGGGATATAAATGGAATTAAAATAAAAAATAAAATAAAATAATAATAGTTTGCGACTTAGTTGTGATGAATTGGATACCTTCTTTTTGCAACTGCATACAGTACCCTTAACTATTATACTATTACATTCACATATCAATGAAACGTTCCATTTCTTGTGAAGTGGCTTTTGCTGTTACAGCTTCACAATGAAGAATGCATGCAACTGATTAAAAAAATAATTAAGAAAACCCCAACATAGTGGCCACAATGTTCTTTTAATGTGCATTGGTTAATCCATTCAATTAATAACTAAAATAAAACAAATGATTCTGCTTGAAGGTCGCAAGAAAATCATAAGTCCAAAACCCCACTCCACCCAGTGATTAGCATTGGAGATCATACACCATTGGACTACTTTATGTTGTATATGAAACTTGCTTTTTGTCTGAATATTCCCCTCTACGCTCTTTTTACACTACGTTTAATTAAATGACATTTTTTTCTTTTTAGCAATTTATTTTTGTAAGCTGAAAAGCTAAAAATTCCTGCAGTTTTTATCTATCAAGGCTCTTGAACACCGCATGGAATGAGAATTTGTGGCTGTCTAGAAGTTGTTGAACCATCCCACCTGACGGCATAAAGGGTGCTTGAAAGTCTTAACACTTGAGCACAATGTCTTAATTTCAGAGTTCATAAAACTCTAAGCTAGTTTTAATCATAATCAGGGCCAAATTGCATAAAATTCCTTTCCCAAACTAATTTTTTTTTACTATTTTGCCTTCTAAAAAAAAAGAGTAAAATCTAAGTGCCTTTCAGTGACTCCTAAAGAGAACTGTGCTATTTTTAAGTAGGATCCATTTCAACATGACATTAGCCTGGCAACTAGATTGTAAATATTTTATACTGAGTGGCACTCCCCCTCCCTGTTACCACACGTAGTATCAGGATCAAAGGGTTGGAAAGAGAGCTTTTAGCTGTAGTTGCTTCAGAGAGTTGTTCAGCCTGTCTTACCTTTGCTTGTTATTTAAGAGAAGCTGCTGATCACATGCCAAAGCATCTCACCCAACAATATTCCAATATTTAACAGCAAAATAAACTAACAACCAAGAATTTACTGTTTAGATTGCTAGTAAGTTCTAACTTGTCCTGCCAGGTTATACCTGCCAATCAACACCCTATAGAAGCTTCTGTTATTGAATATACCTGAGGTCCTTCCTGTTTGCATTAACAAGGAAAGAATTCATGAATGAAGCCAATCGTCATCATTGAAAACCCTACTTATGTTCCAATGTTCATGTGGAGCTCTTTCATAAAAAGATGCCCATTTAGGTTGTCCATGTACATCTTTTGTGTATGTATCAATAAAGGCGATGCCATTTTTCAGTTCCAAGCAGAATTTGTGAACTTCTGGAGAACATCAGGACGTTTGCTATGTATCTTCATGGCACAGCTTCCCATAGATATATAAGTTCAATAATTTTCTTCTTAGTTTCTGGAAGGTTTTATTGAACCAAAATACCCACATGTATTTTTTGAAAAAAACAAAACACAACTATTTATACTTGTAAATGATTGTTCTTGCTATGGTTTATGGTTGATTAATTGGATACATGCATTACTGCTTTATCTTCTTATATACTGCTTTATCTTTTTTATACTGCTGGAACATTTTCAACAGAGATTTCCTTCAGATTTGAGGGTTTTTTATTTTTAAATAGCGGACGTTTATTTAATAAGCATTCAAATTGGTTTACAAAATGTTCAGTTTTTGTATTGCCCAGAGAATCTAGCCAATACAAAAATCAGGCATTTTGTGATTTCTGTTTTGTTTGAAGGATGCTGGCCTGGGAAAGATTATTGATATAAGCAATAACTTATAATTTGTTGGTTATCAGGTACATTTTTTCATAATTGTAACCATTTTCCTTGCTTGACTTTTACAGATAATGTTAACAAATATAGAAATGCTTTGATATAAAGGAGCTTGCTGAAACAATTGGACCTCAATTTTATTTTGCAACTTTTCTCCCATCTCTGCATTTTACAGATATAGTGAATCTTACATCTAAAATAAAGCACAAACCATTTAAAATCTTTGCTGCTTGAAAAGACAAAGGATAAATAAGCAAGATCCAATTGTATGTACCTCTTGTAGAGTTAGAGAAACTCTTCTATTCTTAGGCAGGAAGCAAAGGTTTTTTTCCCCTCGGTAAATTTTTTTGACTGTTTCTTTGGAAAGGTTAAAGCTAGGCAAGGAGGCCAGGAAATTGGGCACTTTTCAAGCAACCAGACAAGCACCTGTTTAATGCTAATTAATGGACTAATTCAACATGGGAACAGCAGGTTTCTAAATCCTGAAGGAAACAGGCTAGGTCACCTTTTTTTCAGTAGCCCAGTACAGACCTCGTACTACTAAGACTGATACTCTGAAATCCAATAATTCAGCAATGGAGGATGAAACTCTAGCAGTCCTCCCCCCCCCTTAGAAAAAGATTGAATCTTAAAGCATCAACCCTTATTTGTATTTCATTTATATTCAGCATGTACCCAAAAAGACCATTAATAATCCTTAACTGAAACAGTTAAATGGGTATACTTTGCTGAAATAAGTGTACTTTTGATTTAATGATTTCTTTTACACAATACACACACACACACACACACACACACACCTTTTCTTCTTTAAGAAGAGGTAGGAGACATGCTTGTGCAAATCATCATCATCATCATCATCATCATCATCATCACAAATTCAGTCCTTTCAATTTCAATTCCTTCTTTCTGCTGAGCTACTGAGGATTTACTGATTTCTTCCACATCTTTTTATCTTCTACTTCTTTTTTATGCCTTTAAGTCAGTGTTGACTCTTGCCAACTGCCTGGACAAGACCTGCAGTTTTCTTGGCAAGATTTCAGAAGTGGTTTGCCATTGCCTCTTTCCTAGGGCTGAGAGAGAGGGACTGGCTCAAGGTCTGGCTAGCTGGCTTTGTGCCTAAGGGAGGATTAGAACTCCTAGTTGCCCAGTTTCTAGTCTGATGTTTTAACCCCTACACCAAACTGTCTCTCTCCACATGCAGTAAGATTCCCAAATTCATGCGACTGATGGACTCATTTAGACGGAATAGTTGCCATAGGGTCTGACCAGTCATAAAGCCATCTGAGTCAATGCATATTGTGAGGAAAAAAGGAGAGACGGATGGAACAGGATGCCAGTTATAGAGAAAAGTCATACTCGCAGCAGCATCAATCCTGTATGCAAAGAAATGCCTTGTACTGTTGCCTCTGTCTGCATCTAGCTTAAGTGGACAGCACTAATCTGGATGGCTGAAGGGACACAGCATAGGAGACAGGTGGTTGGGAGAACCAAGTCTTATTGGTGCTTCACACAGAACAGACTCGGGCAGCAAGTCCTTCTTTCATTACCCTTTGACCACATGATGGTATCTAAAGCAGAAGACTACAGTGGTGTCTAAAGCCGGAGACTACTGTCTAACACAATAGCTCTGGATGGGTCATTATCATCTTTTATAACTAATGATGCAACCCTCTTTCAGGAGTCATTGTGGCTACGAGATCACTACTATTCCTGAAATGGCTGGAACCATATCCAGTACAGTAACTTAAGTCCAACGAGGAGATCCTAATAGAGAATCTTCTTGTCCCCAAGCCATCCATTAAAAATATGTATATCAAAAGAAATTTTATACAAGAATATGGATCAGGAGCTCTACTTAGAACTCTCCAGGAGCTGCATATGTCTCGTGATCTGTAGTTTGCCCAGCCTTGGAGGGAGCTGGCACTTGTTGCTGTTCCATAAATATGTGTTAGCAATAACGAAAGTAGGCATGGAATGTGCAGCTGGGTTTCTGTTACAAGTGCTCTTGGCAGTAACTTGACTGGAAAGTCACAGAATTACAGGAAGCGCACTGACACATTTCTACATGCAGCCGGACTTCTAGGTTAATAATCATGACCAACAGCAAGCAACAAAAAGTATTTGAGATTTGCAAAAAAAAAATTGCTTCATTTTTTTAATAATTGTTTTTTGTTGTCATTGTTTCCTCCAGGCGACTGAATAACAATGAACTGACAGCCATTCCATCCCTGGGAGCAGCTTCAGCCCACATAACTTCCTTGTTCCTGTAAGTCTCAGCATTAGCATTCCTACGAGTATATTTTTAATTTGAAGAATCTGTGCAAGGTATACTGTGTGTTTCTTATTTTAGCTTTAATACATTCAGTGATATCTGACCCAGCTGGAGCTTAGTAAATGTTGAAGTTCCAGTTAAAGACCTCTGCTGTTCTCACCTGTAAAGTACTTAAAGAGAAAAGTGAAGTCTTCCATGAGGTTTTTTTTCCAAAAGTGCCTTGGAATACAAAAATCTAGAATACATTAGTAAAATCTAACCTGAAAGAGAGAAACACTGGTATGCTGTGGTACCTGAAAGAGAGAAAGAATGAAGGTGATCAGTTATAGGTCTCAGGACTCAATATAGGTTTGCAGAACTTAGTTGAAAATTTATTATTTTCCTCCAATCATTTATACAATTTCCCATCTTCAGATGTGCAAGATTTGGTTAAAATGTCATTAAAAGTGCAGTCCTCACATTCCTGAACAATATGTTTCTGGATTGGCTTGTTTAAATTCTATCTTTTACTCCGGCAAACCTGAAAACTATATCTGAATAAAATTTCCCTGGTAAGTATCAAATTAAGGATGGCAAGATTACAGGTAGTCTTTGACTTGCAATCATTCATTTAGCAACCATTTGACGTTATAACAGCACTGGGAAAAGTGACTGATGATTGGTTCTCACACTTACAACTGTCACAGCACCTCCGCAGTTATGTGATCAGTTTCAGTCAGGATGCATTTATGATGGTTGCAGTGTCCTGGGGGGTCAGGTGATCATCACCTGATAGCTTCCTAGCTGGCTTCTGACGAGCAAACTCAATGGGGGAAGCTGAATTTGCTTGATAGCAATAGCAGTAGCACTTAGACTTATGTATCACTTCACGGTGCTTTACAGCCCTCTCTAAGCGGTTTACAGAGTCAGCGTATTGTCCTCAACAAACTGGGTCCTCATTTTATCGACTTGAGAAGGATGGAAGGCTGAGTCAACCTTGAGCCGGTCAGAATCGAACTGCTGAACTGCTGCTGGCAGCCAGGAATCAGCAGAAGTAGCCTGCAGTACTGCCTTCCAACCACTGCATCACCAGGGCTTAATGACCACATGATTCACTTAGCAATTGCAGTGATTCACTTAACAACTGTGGCAAAAAAGGTCATAACATTGGGTGCAATTCACTTAACTCTCTTGCTTAGTAATGGAAATTCTGGTCCCAACTGAGGCCATAAGTCAAGGACTATCTGCATATAAAATGAATAATTTTTAAAAGTGAAAGACTGCTAATAAAAATATTGCATTAAGGTTGGTTCTCAGCATAGTTGCTGTTGTACTAACTCAAAGTTGAGCAATCAGAGATTCTAAAGCCACGAGTAGTTTGGTCCTGGTTCTGGTGGTTTTCAAAGGTACTCTAGCCACAGCCATCAATGGAAGCATTGTTTCTTAAAAGGTAAAGGTAAAGGTTCCCCCGCACATGCGTGCTAGTCGTTTCCGACTCTAGGAGCCGGTGCTCATCTCCGTTTCAGAGCCAGCGTTTGTCTGAGGATGTCTCCGTGGTCATGTGGCCGGCATGACTAGACGCCAAAGGCGCACGGAACGCTGTTACCTTCCCACCGTAGTGGTCCCTATTTTTCTACTTGCATTTTTACGTGCTTTCGAACTGCTAGGTTGGCAGAAGCTGGGACGAGTAACAGGCGCTCACTCTGTTACATGGGACTCGGGATTCGACCCGCCAAACTGCCGACCTTCTGATCGACAAGCTCAGCATCCTAACCCACTGAGCCACCACGTCCCCTTATTGTTTCTTACCATAAGCCAAAAATAGGTTTAAAACCAATGTTCAGAACTTTCCCCTCCCCAAGTTGTGGGAATAAATTCCTGGTTCACCCATAGAATATAAACTGGAACATTTTGGAAGACAGTATCATGAATTGGAAAGGAGATCTAGTCCATCCCTTACTCAAGGCAAGAGACCTTATACCATCCTGGTCAAATGGTTGCCTGGTCTATTTTTGAAAACCTCCTGTGATGGAGCACCACAACTGATTTTATCAACTTTATTATTCCTATTTAATCATAGTTCTGTAAGGGGGCACTTTTCTATATTATTTACTTAACTCTCTCCCCTTACAGCCCAATTCATGTGGGCTATGTATGAAAGCAAAATAAATTGGCTGTTTTCTTGCATTTCCATTAAGATTGCTCTAAAATGTGGAAAGGAGTAGAGCTTCCTCTTTCAGGTCAACACTGACAGCTCTTGTCAGTCCAGCCCCCCATCCCACCCCAAAAAGTCCTGTTTCAAAGAAAACGAAGTCAAATCTCAGGACTAGAGGATTTTTTGGGGGGGGTGTTTTCACTGTTCCTCTCTATTTACTTATGAAAGAGTGTTTCTCCTTCTGTTATAGTTGGGGCAAAGTTAAAGTAATCCTTCATTTATCTTCCATTCATATTTGTCTTGTTTCTATTAGTTAGGATCCTATGAGTATGGAGATTTATATTTGCAAGTTGTGCTATGTTGAGTTTGAATCCTATCCATAAAGAGCTCGTTTCCCAACCTGGTGGGAATTTAAAAGAGGACTCCGCTTTTATATTCCCAGATTTTGTAAGTGGATTAGGTTTTTTAAATTTCATTTATTTATTGATATGGCTGCTCATTGCAAACACATTTACATCTTGCTTTCTCCTAGTAAACTCAGCCAACATGATGTATGGTAGAAATCAAAGCATTGAGTGAAATTATATCAATTACTACTGCTGTCACTACTAGCCACAACGCTCAATTGACAATTTACAAATAACTATCAAAGTAACATAATGTTAATCAGTCTGAAACTATAAAATTTCCCTTCCCCCCTCAAAAAAAACCATTCAAAGAGGCAAAAATCATAATAATGAAAGCAAGAAAATAAGGTTTTAAGCCTCTTCCGAAGCCATGCAGCCAGGGGATGGTATGCATTTCAAAGGACAGAGAATTTCATCCACTTGGTTCAGTCACTCAGAATGCCTTAGTCTAGTTCAGGGGTCTTCAACCTTTACAACTGAGGAATTATGGGAGCTGAAGTCCACAAGTCTTAAAGCTGTCAAGGTTGCAGACCCCTGGCCTAGTTGATTCTAACTGACCTCCTAGGTCAGGGGTAGGCAACCTTGGCTCTTTTATGACTTGTGGACTTCAATAACCAGAATTCCTGAACCAGTCATGCTGACTCAGGAATTCTGGGAGTTGTAGTCCACAAGTCATAAAAGAGCCACGGTTGCTTACCCCTATCCTAGGTTAACACCTGCAATAAAATCCTTCAAAGGCCACTGGAGCTTGTGGTAACATCTTTACAATTGTGGTATGACCAGCTTGAATCACAGTCTGTCCTGGAATTGCAGTTGCTTACTTACTGCCTGTGTTGTGCTTAGATTTGCTACGTAGACACTTTCTAAATGCAACTGGTTGTTTCTTAGTTGTTGTGGTCATAGACCAGCATCTGATGATTAGCAGGTTTCTATACTTTTTGGCAATTCTTCTGGCTCAAACATATCCTTTATACTTAGCTGTTTGATTCTATTGAGGATATTCATGTTGAGGGGTATTTTTCCTAGGGATGATGTAAAACATTTAAGTAAAGACATAAAAAACAAATGATACATCCCTGCAAAATCTCAGCATAGTTCTAGACGTATCAGTCTCATAGTATATTGTTAATTGAGGCACAGCCTGACATGTATTACAGTTTAACTGTTCACTGGGGAACAGATTTTATTTTTCTTCCTTTCTGCTTTGAAAATATTGCCAAAGAAATTCATCTCTAACACTAGCAAACATTTGGAAAGGATTTTATGGGAACAGAAGAAAACAATTTGTATGTGAGTTAACCAAAGACAGACCTGCAAAAGAGATATAAATATCGACAACCTGGTGGTGATTCTGATTCAGGAAATTCAAATTCATTTTGAAACACATCTCTACAAATTCCAAAGATACACCAGGAGTAGAACTCATTGTAACTTATTTAATTATTTCTTGTGATGTAGAACCTTGATGGATTCTTTTTTACAAGCCTTCTGAAAAGTTCAGGAGAAGCAGAATTCTCTCTATGGTACGCATTGTTCCAATTCTCCAATTCCTTTTATAAGGACCCCTGAGGATACTAAATTACTAGCAGGGAGTTGAAGACATTTGCAAAGCAGGCAATGACACAATCAAGTAAAAAGTCATATAGCCTCCTTTGAGGACTTCACAGATACCAAAAAATGGGCTTAAAATGATAAAACTGATCCCATGCTCTGTCCCCATTTTTGAGGCCTTTGAGGACAAATCCGTGTAAAGAATATTTTTCTGACATTTGGCACTTTGCAGCACTGGCAAAAAAATGAGAGTGTCTGCTAACTGATGAGTTCAATACAGATGTCTTTCCCAATAAAGACAGATGTTAACTAACTACATATGTTAAACAACTGGTTGGTTTCAAGATGGAGAAGGGAGGCCAGAATTCAGGGAGGAGAATAAGTGTGG
The DNA here is from genome assembly GCF_964194415.1 of Vipera berus. NCBI lineage: Eukaryota > Metazoa > Chordata > Lepidosauria > Squamata > Viperidae > Vipera > Vipera berus. The sequence continues at coordinate 254,713,971 of NC_138203.1, forward strand.
AGAACTTGTGGCCCTCCAAATATTGCTCAATTGCGATTCTCATCGTTCTTCAACTCTGTCCACAATGGAATTGTTGGGATTTCCGGTTAATAAATATCTGCAAGGCCAGACGTTCCCTATCACTGGAGTGAAACGATGTTATTTTATGGTAAATCAGAAAAACCTTTTAAATGTTCCTCATCTGCTTCTTGAATAAGGCGGTAGCATGCTCCAACACTGGAAGTTTTAAAGAAGAGATTGGACAACAATTTGTCTGAAATGGTGTAGGGTTTCCTGCCTGAGCAGGGGCTTAGACTAGAAGACCTCCAAGGTTCCTTCCAATGCTGTTATTCTATTATTATTATTATCGCCCTCACCCACAGCCCAGTCGATGCCTTGGTGGATGCCCGGGAAAGGGCGGCCGCCGGGGCACTTGACTGTGTTGTACCCTTGCGACCTCTGACCCGGCGCAGATCCCGTTGGGCTCCATGGTTCTCTGCGGAGCTCCGGGAGATGAAGCGTCGGAGACGGGGTCTAGAGAGCGGTTGGAGGTCCAGCCGATCCGAATCTGACCGATTGCAGTTAAGAACCTTTATAAGGTCTTATCATGCGGCGATGAGGACAGCGAGGTCTAATTACTTCGCTGCCCTCATCGCGTCCGCTGATAATCGCCCGGCTGCCCTGTTTAGGGTGACTCGCTCCCTCCTTAACCAGGAGGTGAGGGAGGATCCCTTGCAGGGACGAGCCGAGGAGTTTAGTCATCATCTGGCAGACAAAATCGCTCAGATCTGGGCCAGTCTGGACTCTGACTGGGCAGAGTCTGACATGGAGGAATCGGACGGTCTTGAGCATGTTATCTGGACTGAGTTCGATCCTGTTTCCCCTGATGATGTGGACAGGATCATGGGGAGGCTGAGCACCACCACCTGTTTGTTGGATCCGTGCCCCTCCTGGCTGATTTATGCGGCCCGGGAGGAGACACGAGGCTGGTTCCAGGCAGTAATAAATGCTTCTTTGAAGGAGGGTGTCTTCCCCGCCGCCTTGAAGGAGGCGGTGGTGAGACCCCTCCTCAAAAAGCCTGCCCTGGACCCGGCTGTTTTAAATAACTATCGTCCAGTCTCCAATCTTCGCTTTTTGGCGAAGGTTGTTGAGAGTGTGGTGGCGCATCAGCTTCCTCTCTTCCTGGAGGAAACTGATTATCTGGACCCGTACCAATCGGGTTTCAGGCCCGGACACAGCACGGAGACGGCATTGGTCGCGCTGGTGAATGATCTCTGGCGGGCTCGGGACAGGGGTTGCTCCTCTGTCCTAGTCCTATTAGATCTCTCAGCGGCTTTTGATACCATCGACCATGGTATCCTACTGCGGCGTCTCAGGGGGTTGGGAGTGGGAGGCACCGTTGGTTCTCCTATCTCCTGGGCCGCTTGCAGTCGGTGTTGACGGGAGGGCAGAGATCCACCCCGAGGCCTCTTGTTTGTGGAGTTCCTCAGGGGTCGGTTCTCTCGCCCCTCCTGTTCAACATCTACATGAAGCCGCTGGGTGAGATCATTCGCGATTTCGGGGTGGGGTATCATCAGTACGCTGATGATACCCAACTTTTTCTTTCCACCCCAAACCAACCCAGCGATGCCCTCGCCGTGATGTCCCGTTGCCTGGAGGCGGTCCAGTTCTAGATGGGGAGAAACAGGCTTCGTCTCAACTCTGCCAAGACTGAGTGGCTGTGCATATTGGCATCTCGGGTTAACCAGACCATTCCATCTTTAACGATGGGGGGTGAGGTGTTACCCCCCATTGATAGGGCTCGCAACTTGGGCATCCTCCTTGACTCCCGGCTCAATTTTGAAGACCATATAGGAGCCGTGACCAGGGGGGGCTTTTGCCCAGGTTCGCCTGGTGCGCCAGTTGCGACCCTACCTGGACCGAGATGCCCTACGCACAGTCACTCATGCGCTCGTGACCTCCCGTTTAGACTACTGCAACGCTCTCTACATGGGGCTGCCCTTGAGGACCACTCGGAGGCTTCAGCTGGTGCAGAATGCAGCCGCACGAGTTGTGATGGGGGTTTCCCGATACTCCCATGTAACACCTCTACTCCGCGAGCTGCATTGGCTTCCGGTTGCCCTCCAGGTGAGATTCAAGGTGCTGGTAATGACCTATAAAGCCCTAAATGGCTTGGGTCCGGGATATCTGAGGGAACACCTGCTGCCAGCATCAAGCTCCCTTCGTCGAGTGCGCTCCCACAGGGAGGGTCTTCTCATGGTGCCGCCGGTAAAAGATTGCCGGCGGGTAACACCCAGGGGGAGGGCCTTCTCAGTGGGTGCACCTGCCCTCTGGAACCAGCTGCCCGTGGAGCTGAGGACTGCCCCCGACCTCCGTTCATTCCGCTGGGACCTGAAGACCTGGCTCTTTGAGCTCTCTGGCCCAGGCGGAGAATTTTAATTTTAATTTTAATTGGGGGCTTTTACCTTTTCAGGGACTGTTGTAATTTTTTAATCGTTTTTAACTTTTGTATTTCTTGTTTTAATTACCCTGTAAACCGCCCTGAGTCCTTCGGGAAAGGGCGGTATACAAATCTAATTAAATAAATAAATAAATAAATAAATAAATAAATAAATAAATAATTATTGGTGACTATTGTGACTTAAGGAGATTGTCCGCTTTTTGTAGCAACCTAGGAGAGCTTGGCAAACTTGGTGAAATTGTCTTCATTTTCTTTTACTCTGTTACAAGATCATTTTATTATATTGCTTATTTTTGCTGCATTACTGATTCTTAAAACAATTGTTCCATGACTAATTAAGGGAAATCATGAGGTTTGTTATATTGCCTTGTTATGGTAAAATGTATCTTTCCTTTCTTGATTAGACTTTAGTTTTCAGACCAAAGAATAATTGCAGGATTTTGTTACATGTCTAGGTAAGTGAATGGCTGGCTCCTTGAACCATTCCTATTTACGAGGAAAATGGAGATGAGGAGGTGCTTTGTTTATCAAATCACAATTGCGTTTTGTTTATTTGAAGTCTGCAGGAATCACATAACATAGAACAATGGAAAAAATATCTGGGAAGACTCTTATCCAATTTTCTTGTATCATTTCTCTATTCTTTGGACTAATTGCTGCCCTGTTTAAGATAGAAATGTTTGCTGTATGTACATGCACTTGTACTTGCAAACACTGTGAAATAGAATGTGCTTTACAATAAATGGGTGTTACAAATGTCACCGGTGAATTCTTAGCATTCATACAGTCTCCCCTTCATCTCTTGGTGATCTTTACTGAGGTTGTTGTGGGCCCTAATATTTTGTATAGTTCTTATCAATGAGTTAATGCTGTTACTGGTAATAATGGTCCCTTCTACAGTATGGATTGTTCCATGTATGGATATTTGGAACTGCAAACACCCCATAGCATGCCAACTGAAATTTGTTGTTGAGCCTTTTCAGCTTAGCCATTGTGGCACAGTGGCTAATTCTGCCAATTGCCAGCTGTTCGATTCTCACTGGCTCAAGGTTGATTCAGCCTTCCGTCCTTCCAAGGTCAATAAAATGAGGACCCAGATTGTTGGGGGCAATATGCTGACTCTGTAAACCGCTTAGAGAGGGCTACAAAGCACTGAAGCGATATATAAATCTAAGTGCTATTGCTATTAGCAGTTGTGTTAAGACGAAAACATTGAAAAGCAAGAAGTTATATGAAGAGTTTAAAAGTTTAGTTTCTTTCTCCTTTTACCAACAGAGTAAAAATAGGATTAGATAATTAATAAAGGACTCAGCAGCGTGTTGTAATATACTTAACGTCAGGGTAAAATCAGTAGAGCTTGTTGTTGTTGTTGTTAGTTGCGAAGTCGTGTCCGACCCATCGCGACCCTATGGACAATGTTCCTCCAGGCCTTCCTGTCCTCTACCATCTTCTGGAGTCCATCTAAGCTCACGCCTACTGTTTCAGTACTCATCTGCTAAACAGTGCATAAATCTTTCTTGGAAAACACTGGTGATCTTTACAGATTCATTAGTGTAGAGATGAATTCATATCAAATTATAATTAAACAGATTAGTCTAATAATGGGCAATGCATTGTAAATTATGTATTCTACAACTGCTGTTTCAGAATACATGGAAATTAAGTTCTCTTCCATATTGAGATTTTTGGATTACCCACAGAAAGATGGAAGATATTTCAGTAGGTCATGAAGCAAATAATTCAGAGTGGAAACAGGTTGATAATAAATTGTAGGAGGATTGAGTCTAGGATGCTGAACTGTTAGAAAAAAAGTACTTTCTTTTACTGAAAATAATAGCTTCCCAAATGTGGTTCTTCAGATGATGTTGAACTACAGTTCCCACAGTTGTTGATCATGGGTCTGCTAGTAACTAGTAAAAAAAAAACAAAAAACAAATAAATAAATAAACTGTTCATGGGGATAAAACTTCAACAGTTGGAGAACCAAAGCTGAGAATTGTTAATTTAGATAGATTTTTGGAATGGGTGGGTGGCTGGGGTAGAGCAGAAAAAAAGAAAAAAAAAGCTATGAATGAATTCAATTTGTAGATGTAACGGTCCATTTTACATGATGCATGGATGCGTATGTGTGGTGCCTTTGAGTAGTAACACAATAAATTTAATATCCCAAATACATGTTTTATAAACCTAAGCATGGTTGAGATAAGTAACCCAAGGAAACCCATGACTTAAAACTGTAGTTCAAATGCTACGCTAGGCCTAAGTACAAGATAGCTTAGTGTTTTGTATTGCCATGAAGATTTTAAATGACTCTGTCACCACTTTTCGGTTGGAATGTACTTCATAGCAGTCCTTCTTGCCCAACACTTTTCCAGTTGTTGGGACTGCTTCCTCTAAGAATTAGTAGCAAATTGTCCTAAGATATCTGAAGAACTCTGTATTGTGAAAGGCTGTTTTCCTTCCAACCAAGGGCTATGCAGAAAAGGTTTTCTTGACTGTTATAGCTCTTCGTTATGCCTATCTGGCCCAGCACAATTTTACCATGTATTTTTAAGTGATAAAATCTGTACAATTTGGCTATTATCTCTAGGCTGGAAGGTGTTAACAGTTGAAATTAGCTATTTTCTCCTGTTAATGTATGTCTGAGATATTTAGTTCCTTATATAGCCCTTAATTTGAAGAGCTGCACTACCTAGGATTATATATGTTAGGTGACAGAGTCTAAGTTTATTTATTTATTTATTTATTTTATTTATTTTAATTCCATTTATACCCCACCCTTCTCTGAAGACTCAGGGCGGCTTACAAGCTTAGCAGTAGCCTTCATTCTATGTATATGCCTGCTTATTAGGGCTTTCACACACATACCCCCAAGCGGCATTATTACAAAGTCAGTTTATTGCCCCCAACAATCTGGGTCCTCATTTTACCTACCTCGGAAGGATGGAAGGCTGAGTCAACCTTGAGCCTGGTGGGACTCGAACCTGCACTAATTGCAGGCAGCTGGTGTTACTTAAGGAGGCATTAGCCCACTGCTCCACCAAGGCTCATATTATGAGCTTCCTGAAAAATCACACTAGGGCTTACTTTCCAGTGGGAACCCATCAGGATTTCCTATGAGATGTTTCCTGGGTGGTCACCAGGAGCTGACTTTGATTCCCAGAATATTTTACTTTTACCGTAATTGATGTGTATTTTATTTCCTTAGTTTATTGTGGATTCAATTTAGGAAAAAACCCCATCATTTACACTTAGTTTTGTTCTGACTGCTACCAAAAAGATATTGATTATCGTTCGACATCCAACTTCTTTGCTGGACCCCTAAGCAAGTATCAGGAGATACTTACCTCCCAAGTAACTGGCTTTTCCAATATTGTTTCAGTTGCTCAGTCTGGGAAGTGCTTTTAGTATTTTCAGAAATGTTTTTAAAAACAATCTTTTATATAATTTTCTTTAAGTTGAGAAGCTGGCAGCAGTTAGCATGGCCAAGTGCCCACCTACTGTATTCTTGACACCATAGAGTGCCAAGCAAGAAATATGTCTGTGGAGATTCTCATCCAGGTGATGGTTGTCCCAAAGGTGTTTTTTCCCCAAAAGGCAACTGGACTTTGTTTTTCCTTGAAGACGTTTCGCTTCTCATCCAAGAAGTCCAGTTACCTTTTGGGGGGAAAAAGTACCTTTGGGAGAAGCAAGAAATATATGTGTTGGGTTCCTATTTCCTGTTCCTGGAACCACTTAAACATTTTCTAGCTTTGTTCGGTCAGAATTCAAAATGTGTTGAATTTTGTTCACTGGAATTCAGCTGTTTCATAACATATCAAGTGGGGCAGTTTTATGCTTCAAACAAAAAACAGTTTTCATTCCCTACAGAATACAGTTTAAGCCCAACAACAGTTGGCCAGTTTGCAATCATGGGATTTCAAAACCTGTAGCAAAAAGACAGATTCTGTAAATGGTTTTTCAATTAGAAACATGATTGTTAAATTGCATTCAGAGGTTAGAGAAAATGGAAATAGCAGCCTGCTGTGCAGTCAGATTAAAAATTGCCAATTTCATGTTTCCTGCTGACACAGGGAGATTTGGTTTGGAAGGTACATTTCCTTTTAGGGAGAGATTGGACAGCCTCAAGGAAGCCTTTCCTGATTGGTTCATTTTCACTTCTTAAAGATAAAATCTCTTTCTTTTTCAGAGGGGGATCTTGGGAAAGCAATGTTGAGGCTGGCAGGGGAAGGCTGAAGAAATACCCATATATAGGGCTCATTTTAGCTAGTTTTAAGGTAACCTCACTCCATTCAGATATTCCAAGAATGCTGGGGAAACATAATAGCAGTCGGCTAAAATAAGCTATTCCTGGGCTCGGGTTCCTCAGAAGAATAGTTCTGCTATCAAATCAATTAGCTTCACCCAAATAGGTTTATTTTGTTGCTTTGATTTATATTGTGTGATTTTGTACTTATAAGAGAAAATAGCAGCAGAGATGAAATTGCTAATACAACTTCTTAGATGTGTTTTATAAATGAAGACCTTGCTGCCTTTCTTGAAATAGAAAGAATGGGATATCTGTGGTCAACCACTTCAGATTTTTGAGAGGCAATGGTACACAAAATAGCAACAGCGTTAGAATTATATAGCGCTTCACGGTGCTTTACAGCCCTCTCTAAGCGGTTCACAGAGTCAGCATATTGCCCTCAACAATCTGGGCCCTCATTTTACCAACTTCAGAAGGATGGAAGCGAATCTTGAGATGGTCAGGATCGAAATCCAGGTTGTGGGCAGAGTTAGTCTGCAATACTGCATTCTAACCATTGTGCCACCATGGCTCCTGGTAATAAAGTAATATTAAATATTAAATAAAGTAATATTAAAACTGACACCAGAAGGAAGGCATTCCTGGGTTTGAGAACAATCTTAGAAAGCCACTCTTGCAGATGTGACAAGCCTGTGAACATGAGGGCACCTGTAAGAGATCTTTTGGTGATCTTCATGCCTAGATAGATTTGGTTAGTCAATTTATACAGCTGTCTATCTCAACAAATGACTCTATATGGGCGCGGTTTCAGTGTGACGCATCCGGCCCACGGGCCGGCAGTTTAACATGCCTGCTATATGGCAAACAGTATTTAAAATAAAAGTGAAAACAATTATAATCACAATTACGGTACAACCATTAAAATATGTAGCTGAGAGAAATATAGCAGTCACCAACACAATTGGGACAGTAGGGGCCCCAGGCCCAGGCACAAAGTATGGTCTTTAAGGCCAACAGGGTTGGGGCCAACCAGATTTCCAGAGGGAAAATATTTCAGAGGGTGGCCACTATAGCAGAGAAGACGTATTACAAGCTGACATATCCTTAGCTGATGGGACCTGGAGCTTGCCCATCTTTTTAGAGCAGTTCAGACAGGTAAAAACAAGAGGTTAATAGCCAACTAATACCTCAGGGTAGTCAAGCCTTTAGCCATTTAAAACTAATATCTTAAACTATGCCCAGGAAATGCCAATAGTGTTTTTTGAGGCTAAGATGCTTGTAGGATCCTACGCCAATTGGTAGTCTAGCTGCAGCTTATTCAATTATTTGAAGCTTCGGAATATTCTCTAAGAATAGCCCCACACAGAATGCATTGAGGTAACTAAACCGTTTTGCATCTGTAAGCAATCAGTCTGACTGGTTTAAGGATTGTGGCTGAAAACACAGTAGAGATATTTCTGACCATTGCTGTCATCTGGAGATTGAGATATATCTGGGAAACTATGAGCATTCCCAAACTGCGAATCTGGTTTTTTAGCCGTTACTAAAAAAAAGTAATGCATTAATTCAGCTCTTACTAGAAAAAGTTGAATTCCAGAGTCTGAATCTGATTTCCTGCAGACCAGCAATCCCACCATATTGATTTAGTTCCAGCTTGTTCACCCTCTTAAAGTTCACCATCAAAGGGATTGACTGATTCCTTGGATAGATGACAAAGAACTATAAATTGGCATCAACAAGAATACCGACCTAACTAGCAAATAGTAGTCCCTTGGCAATACTATCTAGATTTGGCCAGAATTGTAGTGTCCCCAAAGGCCCAGTTTTGCAGATGGTCCTGAAGGAAAGCCTAATCAGTAGTATCAAAAGTTGTCAAAAAAAAAAACAAAACTAGACAGATTCTTCAACTTGTTTTTAATGTTTTTATTGATCATCTTGACCGGCTACCATTGTAGCGACAAGTTGAGTTCAGTGCGTTGCAGCTTTCAATGGTGCTTTGAGATGGTATCTGCTGCTCCTATAAAAGCATGGTTTGGGCACCAGGGGCACAGTTGAAGAAACACAAAGGGAGATGAAAAAGCTGGTTCTCACAGGTTGGCAAGCAGCCAGTCCAACAGTCCACATGGAGGCGTATTTCCCAATGCTGGGTGTGTATGTTGTTGCACAAAGTATCTCTTCACCTCTTGAAGAATGTCACCCACTGTGTATGCTTTGTTGCCTGCTCTCTCAGCTAGCTCTGGTAGCCTTGACAGTTCATTGTCCTTTTCATTTATAAATGTCAGGCTGGGAACATTGAGATGGGAAGCAGCCATCCACTGAAGAATAGCTTGGAGTTCTCTATTTATTGTGCTATCGTCAGCGTGCTGGTTGTCCACTATTACTTCTGAATTTATTAATTCTTCTTCATTAGCTGGTAAAGCTGATATTTGCCCTTCACAGTAGGAGTCACCAGAACCATTTTGTTTGTCTGTTAAGTCATCAGTTGCTGCATCAGAACTATTCTCTTTATCTGGGTTTAAGGATAGCTTTATTATTGATACTGATAACTGATCCATGGGTTGGCTGTCTGTTTCCTTCATATTATCACAAGTAGCTGGAAGACTTTCTTTCTGTTCTGATTCAACCTTGCTAGTTTGGGATGAATTGTCAGAAGCAGGAGTGGGATCTGGATCTTTGGCACTATGAGGCATTCTGGCCAGAAATTTCACGTCACAACGTTAACCAGTACCGTAATGAAGATCCTGTTCAGTTGAGCAGCTTGGATGACTTAGCCGGACTTGGTTTTGTCTGGTCTCTTAGGTGTTCATGCTCTTAATACTGGCTTGATAGCAATTTCTCTTTTAAGAGCACAGGTTTATGTGTCAGCAGTGACATCATAAAGAATAGTTATGATTTCCTAACCAATCATATCTTGGCAATGCTGTATTTAAATATTAAACCTGCCTAATTCCAGCAGCTGCTGGAAAGGCGGACTTTTACATTAAAAAAAAGGTTTTCAAGTCAAAATTGATTTCTTGTGCCTTATATAAACACATCCGTGCCATCTTGGCATAATACAGAAATGTTGGCCATTGCTTTCTTCCAGGACCCTTTTTTCAACTTACTAGCCTAACTTAGAATAACTTAGATAACCCCTTTAATGCTAACCAAAAAAAGTCCTGCTCATTATATGATGAATTGTGTAAGCTGGCCGGAATCATTTTGGAGTGGGCAGCTTCTGAATCAAATAATAATAAAAAAAGCTAAAATTATTGAATTCTTAAAATAGAACGAATGAAATGAATGATGAAACCCTAGAAATGTCATCTTTTCTACATCTCTCTCAAGTACTATTCGGCTAGATCAGGGGTAGGCAAACTCGGCTCTTTTATGACTCATGGACTTCAACTCCCAGAATTGCTGACTGAGGAATTTTGGGAGTTGAAGTCCATGAGTCATAAAAGAGCCGAGGTTGCCTACCCCTGGGCTAGATATACAGAAGTAGTAGCCCTTTCTTAAGGGAAAGCACAAAACCTCTCTTTTATCTAAAACAGGGCTTTTCAACCTTTTCACAGATTGTACCACTTTTAGGGCATGACAATATTTGAGTACCACTAGTGCTTAACAAGGTGTCAAAAACTTGATGACTAAAAAAAAGGGGGGGGATTTTGGGTTTTACTGATTAGATTCATTTGTTGTTATAGAAATGACTAGGTTATAATATTATGGAAAAGTAAAAAGTTGAGGTTCAATGTTAATGCTTCCTTCTACTGCAACAGAGGAAACCTGTTCTTTTTCCCTTCTCTCCCTCACTTTCCCCCCTTTTTCCTCCCCACTGTGTCCTACTATTTGCTTTTGTATTTTTGTATTTTATTCTATAATCTAATAAAATATTACAAACTGCAGAAAAAAGGGGGAAAAAGTACCAGTTTTAATTTCTTTGGTCTCTGTTCCTTTGCTGAATCACTTTCCCTTTGCACTGACAAATGTATGATGAATTTATCCATGTTTATTAATATGCACCACTATCAGCTAGCTCAGGGATCTTCAAACTTGGCACTTTTAAGACTTGTGGACTTCAACTCACAGAATTCCTCAGCCATCATGGCTGGATGAGGAATTCTGGGAGTTGAAGTCCACACGTCTTAAAGTTGCTAAGTTTGTAGACCCCTTAGCTAGCTGGTCAGCCCTTCTTCCTCTCTCCCTTCTGAGCTCTTTCCACAGTGTAGTAAGAATGCACACACACGCACACACCAATCCCTTTCCTATACCGTTAAAGAGACAGGAATCAAGTGCGAAACAAGAAAGGCACACAAAATAAATAAACACATAACTCTGTTTTTTTTTCTCTTTAACCTGTCAGGTGTCACAATGTTGCAATCTGAGACTGAAAGGCTCCGGCAATTGCAAAAAGCTTTAGCCTTAAATTAAGCCCGTTTACCTTCAAAGAAAACTTTCTAAAAGCCGTAGACAGACTCAAGATAATGGGGTAAAACTAATTACATTTGTTTAAAGGGATTAAACCTACAGAAGTCAACACTTTTGACTCATTGCTAGCCTAAAATACAGACTAAAATATTCCAATAACCAAAGCACACAAAGGAGCCTCTAAATTACAAAACTGTCATGGTTCCGACAGATGAAACTCTTCAAAAGAACTTTGAGGCATTATTTACCTTAAAGAATCTTTTATTCAAGAAACAAAGTATTGGCACTATATAGTCAAAACCAAAAACTCCCCTGGATACATAGTAACAAAGCACAATTTCCTCCTCCAATAAACAGTTATAAATCACATTCCCCAATTAGCTTGAAGCATGGGCTTTCTCCCCAGCTCTCCAGCCCGCCAAAACTCTATCATCTCTGGGCCCAATGACCCTGGGTTCCCATGACTGAGTTATTATTGTTATGACTAGCTGGACTCTCATCCACATTCCCCCTTATAGCATCAACTAACTCTAAAAGCAATAGAGAAAAATGGCTGCATTTCCATCTGTTATCAAAGCAAGAACATCCGATGTTAGCAGCGTTGACAAAAACACTATAAAAACTGTACAAAAATCCTTATGGTAACCCAGTCAAGCTGCCAGCTGATCCAGAACTAAATAAACCCTCCTTTCCGACATGCCGGCTTTTCATTTCATCAGAGCTGATTGAATTCTCCTGGCTGGAAAAAACGAACCAGAGGACCTTTTCTTCCAGCAACAGCTGCTGCTTCTTCTCTGGCCCTGTTTCCTCCCTGCCTGCTGACCTCTCCTTCTCTTTCCCTGTTGTCTTTTTTTCCCCTTTCCCACCCAAACCACCTCATTTTCTAGCCTCTCCTCTCCTCTGCCCCCCTTTTCTTCAGTTCACCTCCAGCTCCGTGCTGCTTCCGGAGGTGCCAGTTAGCTGGAGCCAATTAACTGGAGCCCTGCCAGCTCTTAGGGCTTCTGCCCAGCCCAGACAGTCCTGCAGCTGCAGCTGCCTCTCCCTCAGGCTTGGTATGCTTCGGCTCATTCCCCTCTCCCGCTACAGTTGGCTAGCAGTCGCATACCATCTGCCACGTGGCAAAGTATCACAGGTGGTACGTGTGCCACCGGTTGAAAAGCACCGATCTAAAGCACTGTACAGTTATAATGTCAAAATATCAGTTTAAATTATAGGAAAATAGAACAAAGCAATTGTAATATCAGCCTAGTATTCAACATAATTGCTGAAAAAATTACATATTACCTGGATTTTTGTTTAAATTTTTAAAATCAGTGTACGGTATAAATGTAAAAGCAACTCATAAATATTATGATGTAAGAGAAACATTGCTTTGTCAACATCAACACATTTTGTAATATTGTATAAGTACCAATGATGATAAGTTGAGGCCAAATTGTTTTCACATTTCCAGAAAGTTACGAGAGTTGCCAGGTCTCCTTAATTGGAATGCCACAATTGAGGAACGTCCCGTATTTTCATTCAATGGATCATTTTCAGTAGTGGAATGAGAGGATTGCTTGAGCCTATCTTCATAATATGTAGACAATGTTCATAAGGATCTCTACCAAAGGAAGTCTTGATACCTGTGTCTTGAGCAGCTCAAAAGACCTGATTCTAATTAATGATCTTTCTCTTTGGTTTGTAATAACTGCAAGATACTAATCTTACTTTATTATCAATTTAGGACTAAGTGTCACAAAAAGAATTCCTCTGTAACTTACTCATAGTCTGGGTGAATTTCAAAGGGAAATAGCTGTTTGAATTACAACAAAGGTGTTCTTTGTCACTTGACGTATTGAGATGAGAATCCATTTCCATATTTGCTTCAGATTGCTTTAGGCAAAAATGTTTCATATCTAAGAAGAGGTTTTGCTTTCCCCAGCCAATATTTAAGTTTTAAATTCTCCCTGCCCTCCCCCTCTAACACACAAACACAGAGAGAGAGAAAGAGAGGGAGAGCGCTATAGGTATTCTGACTTTTTATTTCCATTGTCTAACTGATAAATACAAACCCTGAGTTTTCCAAACTGTTTGTACCCTCTCCGAAGTGGGGCACAAAATGCACAATTTGGAAAATGATTTGGAAACAAAGCATTTGGGTTTTTGAAAAATAGTCCAGTGCCTATAGTTATATTTTATATTTCTTGCTTTGACAGAAGGATCCTGTGGGGGAAAATCAGCTTCAGTATACAGTTTGTGGAAAGAATTTTGTGTGCTCATGATGGATAACTCTAGTCTTTCCTCAAGATACATAGCTTTAGAGAATTTTGTGTATTTCTTCTTTGGAAAGGAGACCGTTCAAGGAGAGATTATATTTCAGAAAGATGTCTGATGGATTATGCTGTTTGCTCATGCCTTCTGAAGTCTTGCATACCTCCCCAGTGGAGATTTTATTATTATTATTATAAAGCTGGTTTGCAAATTAGTGTGTTGTTTCTGACCCTCTTGAATGCATTTCAGAAATTGATTTGCACAATTGCTTGCAGGATGTTAAGTGTTGAAAAGAAATAAACTTGTGATACTCAAAAGTTATCTCTTTTCTCAGCTAATGGACTATTTTGCTTAGAGATGGAGAAAGCTTTTCTTGTTGTACGTCTACTCGATCTGAGACGTGTAAAAATAAAATAAAGATAAAGACAACCCCCTTCCTATAATATCTCATGGTTTCTCTGACAATAGTCACTGACAAAGGCTTTCAACAGTATAAAAAGCAGGCCACATTTTACACTTTTTATCTTGTATGTCTTGAAAGTGTTAACAGCGGTCTAAAGTGATCGTGGAAGTATTAACAAAGTGTTAAATAACAGAGGTAAATCTCTACCAGCTCCATTCTGCCTAGGAGGTAGTCTGACATGTTGCCTTGTTCCTTTGTATTTAAACTACTAGGCAAGTTGTGAATGATTGAAGCTGCAAAATAATCTTTCTAAAGGATTCCCATTCCTTTAAATGATGGACAAAATACTATTCTCTTTTATTATATCATACCCAAGATAAGAGAAGTTATTTACTTTGCTTCCTATGTGATATTTAAAATCTTGTTGTACTTAACAAGTTGTATAGCCGCCCACCTTGTAAAAAGCTAGTCTGGATGGCTGTTGTAGGATTAAAAAAAAACATGATAAGCAGTTAGTGAAAAAATGTATTAACTATGCAGTGTAAAATAGCATAAATAGAGGCTAAAACCGTAACACTTTCAAAGGCTGTAATAAATGTTTCATTTTTGGTTTTGATTTCAATTTTTGACTTCAATATTTTTTTTTAGTTTATATTCCAATTTTATTTCAGAAAACATTTGTAATTTTCCTTCATCTTGTGACATAGATTGGATTATGACATAGACTGGTCAAATCACACATCCAGCTTCCATGCTTTAAAAAAGACTAGAATTCAAGGGTTTCTTGGTTTCTTGTATAGCACTTGAAGCATTACACCAGATTGTCTGTCTCATCAGAAGCCTACCTGAATGTAATAGGTTTGACTGTAGCTCTATAATTTATGAGGAAGAACTCAGAACAAATGCACAAAAGTTGCCATAGGCTTTTCTTATGGTCTTATAAGCAGTACTTTTTATAGGAATCAAGAAAAGATACTTTTCAAAAAGATATTTATTTTATTTATTTATTTTATTTATTTTATTTTAATTCCATTTATATCCCGCCCTTCTCCGAAGACTCAGGGCGGCTTACAAGCTTAGCAGTAGCCTTCATTCTATGTATATGCCTGCTTATTAGGGCTTTCACACACACCCCAAGCGGCATTATTACAAAGTCAGCTTAATTGCCCCCAACAATCTGGGTCCTCATTTTACCTACCTCGGAAGGATGGAAGGCTGAGTCAACCTTGAGCCTGGTGGGACTCGAACCTGCACTAATTGCAGGCAGCTGGTGTTACTTAAGGAGGCATTAGCCCACTGCATGGGGTGTGTGTATATATGCTCAAATACATGTATTTATGTGTGTTTGAATTCTGAATTGTGATAATAACGGTACCTTACTTCTTGCCACATAGTTGGGGGGGAAATGCAAAGGCTCATTTTATTTTGTTTTTTTTTCTTTCAGATCAGTACATCCTTGTTCTTTTTACCTAAAATCTAGTTTGTACAAGGGAACGGTAATTGAGCAATGAAGACACTTGATTAAATCCCTCTAGGTTATGAGTTGCTTATGCAAAGATTGTTTGCCTGTGAGAGTCTATCTTTTAGAGATCACACCCGTCTGTCTGATTTCAGCACAAAAACCTACAAACAGTCAGGAAGTTTCAGAATCCCTTATGGAAGAAAGAGATGGATTTTAGGCGGCAGGCCTAAGCTCCCTTGTTAAGGAGTCCAATAGAATACAGGTGACTAATGCTTCAATAAAAATGCCAAGGGTTATGCTGCAAGTGGTCAAAACCGTGTCGTAAGTGTTTACAATTTGAGTGGGAAATTCTGTTGGGAATGGAAACCAGATATGAGCAAAACCCTTGTCTACTTCATATTTTCACCTTTTTCATCCCAATGTACCACATTCTTATGGCTGAAGTTTTACATGCTGTGTTGAATGCTCCAACACTGGAAGTTTTTAAGAAGAGACTGGACAGCCATTTCTCTGAAATGGTAGGGTTTCCTGCCTGAGCATGGGGTTGGACTAGATGGCCTCCAAGGTCCCTTCCAACTGTATTGTTGTTATTGTTATTATTATTATTATTGTTGTTGTTGTTGTTGTTATTATTATAAAACTTTTATTCATAAAACATGAAACTCAGTCAACTGAACACTCAAACTGACTGGCACTAATGGTTGACACGGGCTGCTGCCAGCATCCTAGGCATCAACCAGGTATCTCCTTAAAATGTAAAATGTTCCGAGTAGCGCAGTTTTTTGTAGGTTTGCTGGAGTTATTGCAGGAAGCTGCAATTTCTTGATGTATTTTGCAAAGTTTTTGGTCATAGTTCCCAGTGCCCCAATGACAATGGGTATCATTGTTTTGCGTTTTATCCATAATCGCGCAGTTTCGATGGCCAGGTCATGATATTTCGTAATTTTTTCCAGTTCTTTTTCTTCTACTCTGGCATCTTCTGGTACAGCGATATCAATCAGCTGTACGCTTCGGTTCTCTACAACTGTGATATCTGGGGATGTTGTGTTCGAAATGACGATCTGTCTGTATTCAGAAGTCCCACAAGATCTTCACCCTCTCATTCTCGACAACTTTTTCAACCCTATGTTCCCATGACTTTTCGGACACAGGCAAGTCATATTTTTTACACAATGCCCAGTGGATTAGTTTAGCAACTCATACACAAGCACTGAAGCAGGGGAGGTAAATGTTATTCTTGCGGGGTTTATTTTGTTGTCCTCATGAGAAACTTATATAATGTCAGGAAACAGGTAAAACATAGTGAAACAGATTGTCTCCAGGTTGGCAAAGGAGTGCAACAAAGCTGTATATTCTTCCTTTATTTGTTCAGCCTATATGCTGAATATATATTAAGGGAAGCTGGACTGGAAAAAGATGGGCAAGGTTTTAAATTTGAGGAAGAAACATCAAAAACCTGCAGTATGCTGATGACACTGATAGCTGAAAATGCAAAGGATCTGTGAGCCTTAATAATAAAAATTGAGCAGCACAGTGAAAAAATGGAACTAAACTTAAGGCTAAACTAATGAAAACAGGTAAAACAACCAGCCTTAGAATTGGCCATAAAGATATTGAAGTGATAGATAACTTCCACCTTTTAGGATCAACCATGAACACTAAAGAAACAAGCACTGAAGAAATAGTTTTATAGGTTTCTGGATAAGGAATGGTGAACCAAAGAGGTCTCCACAAAATGTGACCCAACAACAGTGGCTATGAATGAAGAGCCAATGAGTATGTCAACTTTTTGGAACCTCTCTGTACAAAAGGGTTAAGAATATTCCTATCCAGGTTAGGACTAGAGTATCATGCACAAAATTTGCCTATGTAGTTGCTTGGGAGAGGGGCGGTATATAAATCCAAATAAATGGGCTTCCGGTGGCTCCGAGGCGCCGGAGACAGCCTTCCCGGGCTGCCCGCCGCCCAGCTGTGTGATTTTTCGCCCGAAACAGCGCCGATCAGCTGTTCGGGCGAATTTGAAGCCCCCTCCTCGGGAGAAGAGGAGGGGGTGAGGCCCCAGGTAGGGGTAGAGTTCTCCGAGGCCGCCTGAGCTTGGAGCTTGGGCGGCTGAAGGATTGAACTCCCCCGTAGCCTGGGCTGCTCCCAGCTGGCTAGCGTCTCTGCTTCGGAATGGAGCAGAGCCAGGCGTCTGCGACCATCCCTGCTTGAAGGAGAGACTATGAAAGGAAAAGAGCAGGCAGAGCAGTACAAGAGGGAAAGATGAAGAGATGAAGAGGATTATTTTATTTTACTCTTGAGCTTGATGGACTTTGCTTAAAACTTAAAGTGAAAGTGCGACACAATTGTAAGTAAAAGATGGCGTCTAAACCTCCCCCTAGAACTTTTCGGAGTGCTGGAAATTCTCCAGTGCAACAACAATCACTACTGCAGGCGTTGCATTCTCCAGATGTAGTGACATCGAAGGATCTTGAAAAACATACCCAGTTAATTTTGGAGTCAATGGGTGTTAAATTTGCACAGATGGAGGAGAAATTGGAGAAATTGGAGCAGAGAATGGAAGAAAGGATGGAACAGAAACTTAGAGAGATAAAGGTAGACATTTTGTCCTCAGTGCATAAAGTAGCTAAATGTGTGGAGGTGCTGGATGACAAAGTGGAAGAACTGACTCAAAAGAATGCTATATTAGAAGCAAAAGTATTGGAAATTGAAGATTTAAAAGACAAAATGGATAGCGAACTGAGTCTGGCTCAATTTTATCAGATGCAGTTTGCTGTTAGAATTAGAGGCCTAAAAGAGAATATTAAGGAAGATTTAAAGCAGCTGGTTTCTGAGGCTTTTGAGGTGGTATTGAACCATCCAGCATCTGAAATAAAACAAGGCATGGACAAAGTGTTTCGTGTGAACTCGTGGATTGCTAAACAGAGAAAGTTGCCTAGAGATGTGGTGGTTTATTTTGTAAAAAGGGAAATTAGAGATGAAGTTATACAAGCTGCCTATGATACTAAAGTTGTGATTGCTGGTCAAGAAGTTTTGGTTCTAAAAGAAATTCCTCCAAAGATTTTAAAGAGAAGGAAGGACTTTATATTTCTTGTGCAAGAGCTCAAGCAAAGGGATATAAGGTTCAGATGGGAGATCCCAGCTGGGTTGAGCTTCTTGTATGAAGGCAAAAGGTACTGTTTGGGTACTGTGAAGCAAGCGCATGATTTTTACAACAATGTCTTAAAAGTAACCCCATCAACACTTTTGGAAGCTGCAGAGGGATCTGGAGAAGGAGAACATCAAGAGGATGAAGATGGACAGATAGACGAGAATGGTACAGGAGGAGATCAAGATGCAACTCTTTTGGATGATCCTAGAGAACAGAGGGTGACGCGTGCTGCCTTAAAACGCTCAAAAAAGAAAAGAAAATAGGTCTAGTAGAAATCTATGGAACTTCCACAACATACTGATAGTCAAGTGGTAGTTGTGTTTTTAAGAGTTTTGGGATGATATGTATGGTAACAGAATCTTTAATTTGGAATTAATGGACAATTTATTACAGAGGAAGAGGAAGAAAGTTTTGTGGGTTAATGTGGGTTAATTTGTGTAAGAACTATCTATTATAGCCTATTTTGGCTAGAGAGGTTAATAGGGATAGGTGTTTGTGATGTGTAAATGAGAATATGTTTAGGAAATAGTGAATTGTGGAAGAACATAGATGGGAATGACGCTAGTTTTCTTTTATTTTAGTTCTTTATACACATTTAGTATTATTAAGGATTGGTTTACTCTATATAAGCTAGAGAGTGATGGATTTTAGAGTTTATAATTGTTAGTATATGATTGTTCATGATTGCTTTTTAGATATATACCTTGTATTTTGCTCTGGGAAGTCGGGGGGGGGGAGGGGGGGAGGAGGGGAAGTAGGGGGGGGAGGCAGGGGAGGGAGGAGGGAGAGGGGGAGGGGGGGGATAGGGGGGAGGTAGGGAGGGGAGGAGGGAGGGGGAAGGGGGGGGGTTTAAAGGAAAACTGTATTTTAAAACTTTTCAATAATAAATCCAAATAAATAAATAATAGTTGAAAATGTGTTTTGAGTAAATTTTTCACCCGTTTTCAAATGATTCTCAGCCCAGTTCTTTTAGTAAAAAATAGAGCTCAAAGGCATTCTGTACCAAAAGTCTTTTTCATCTAAGGATGAAGGCAAGTTGAAACTTAATGGCTAAGTTATATTTCATTTTGTCTATGTCTTTGTTGGATTTTGCTTCCTCCCAATCCCCAGTAAGGTTTAGGAAAGCCCTGCTAAAGTTGTCACCACTTGAGAACCAACTGAGCCTCAGTAAGTGTATCTATCGCTTTCTCTTGCTCACCTAGCTGATAGGTGGCAGCACTTGTCTGATTTCATCTGAACTTAGACGCTAAACAGTGCTTGACCTGGTGAGAACTGGCATAGGAAAGCAACAAGAAAATCCAGGATTGTAGACTAGAATGGGAAGGTGAATAAGCTTCCTTAACGAAAGCAGCAGCAGCAGACTACTTTCATCCTGCAATTTGGAAAACTCCATAGACATGTTAGCAAAGTCATCAGAAATCAATCTCAAATTGAAAAAAACAACACTATTGTTTAGTTTATTTTGACATGGCACTTAAAATGTCACAAGAGGTAGGTGTGGTTCCTGCTCCTTGCTTTGAACATTACATTTCCTGATAAGGGGTTTTTAACCACGCAGAAACATAGTTGTGATCTTGAGCTGGTTACTTAAAAAGCATCTTATTCTAGATTTCTGGAATTTTTCCTTATAGCTAGTGTTGGTACTTGTAATTTTCAAAAACAGCATGGTTAATACAATTTATTTTGCATCATGTGTGTGTATGTACTGTATGTGTGTATGCATATGTATATTGCTTGTCTGTCTGTCTGTCTTCCGTCCATCTGTCCATCCATCCATCCATGCATCAGTTCATTCATTTTCTGTCTCCAGATTAGCTTTACATTTCATGTTGCCATTAAAGCAAGATACAACAATTACTTTGGTTAAGCTGAGATTAATTGTAAGAGTTCAACTGATTTAGTTCGGAGGAATTTAATCTATTACTGTTGCGTTTTGATCTTAAGGCATAGCATTTTAGCTTAGACTTTTTTCCTTTTATTTGTTGGATTCTTAGAAAGGGAGGGAACATTTAGCTAAAGTTTCCCTAGGCGGGAATAGCTCTCTTTCAGAACAGGTCCCATTCCCCCCCCCAACTTGGTGGTCTCCCAGATTATTGCTGCTTATCTCTCCATAGATCTTTAGAGATTTCTTTCAGTGAAGTTCTACCTTTTCATGCTGATTTGTGACAAGAGTGAAACATCTATCATTTGCTAAAACCTATGGTTGAAAATAACTGCATCAATGTCAACAGCTACCTTATAAGCCTGTTTGGACTTTTAAGATTTTCAAAGGGGTCATTCACTTTCCAGTCACTAATGAAAGTGTGTCTAGCAAGAAGAGAAAAGAGAGGATCCTCAGTGATTGAGCAATTTGATAGGAGAGAACATCTTTTCTGCTATACTGTTATAAAGATATATATATATATATATATATATATATATATATATATATATGTATATATATATATATATATATATATATATATATATATATATATATATATATATATATATATATATATATATATATATATATATATATATATATATATATATATATATATATATATATATATATATATATATATATATATATATATATATCAATGTTGAGGCTGGATTTTAGTTTTTGGCAAACTAGATGGGCTATCTGCAATGTAGCATTTTAAACTGTTCAGAAATTGTGATTTTTTAGAATTTACTTCTTTCAAAGATGTTTTAGTTTTAGTTTTGTGTTTGGATTTTTTTTTAGTAAGGTTTTTTTTCCTGTTAACCACTTTGCTCCCTATACTTTTGCAGAAAGTCAGGCCATAAATCCAAGAAATAAATAATAACCATTTCAAAAAAAGCAATGAAGTTGAATCAGGATCATTTTTATTGATGCATTTGATGTGTAATGGCCTATTTTTCAAAGAAAAATTAGTCACGCTTCCTCTGGGAAGGTCGTTTAGTCAGGGCTGTATATTAAACATTAATGATGATTTAACCAGGCTTAAAACAGTCTCATACAAGGAGTGAACAGAGTTAGATGGGGATTTTTTTGAGCACAAAGAGATTCTGGACTCTGCTCCTTCCATTAGGATGGTGGTTTCTTTTTTTAAAAAAAATAAAATCGAGGGTTTCAAACAGCTGTTAAAACATCATATTGGTCAGACCATGGCTGGGAAAATGACTGGGATAAGCACAGATGCCTGCCTAAAAGGTTGGGACTTCAACTCCAGAAAAACACGTGGATTGCCAGTCAGTGAGAAAGATACCTGAGGCTTCCTGTGTGTGTCTGTCTTGTGATGAAGTTGACAGTGATGTAAGCCCTGAGTGAGGTAATCAGTCAGCATCTGCGCCCACACATTAAATAAACAGGAGCTTTGTAATAGACCTGAAGTGAGATTGACCCAGCTAAAAATAATACTTGTTTACTTTTGTCAAAGTCAAAGAACGGAAATACAGTAGGACAGATATAATGGGTTTCCAAATCACTTTTGTGCAGTTATCAACAAGCAGATGGGTATATTTCTTAATTTTAAGATTTGGAGGAGTAGAATTTTTCTTAGGGATGCTATCTTGTCTCTGTGCCTTCCACAGGACAAGGTAAATAATTGTCAGTTGTCTGGCTGAATTGTGCTTCTAAAAACCATGAACTCTATTAAAGTGACCCTTAGTTGGATTTGTGTCAGTTAATAAATGTGTACCTTATAAGAGCAGAGAGTGTATCAGTTGTAGAGGTCTACTCTGAGGAAGATGCTATATATATATAAACAGAAACTGATTTTGTTCTGTACTCTTGTCATTGTCAAAACAATTTTTGTTCTTTTTCAATATAAGGGTCAACTGCGTTAGAAAGCCTCAAATTCCAGGTGCTAACCTTAAAAGAACATCATACTTGGTCAATAGAAAAACAGTTTTATATGATTTTATTTTATATATACTATGCAATTTGAGATTTTGGGGCTGCAGGCAGTCAATACTGACAAGCAGCAAAATACATCTGAGAAATGCCAGTCACTTCTTTTAGCTCATTTATCCATACAGTTCTTTTACTTTCATAAGAAACGTCAAAGTGTATGTTAATATTTTAGCCAGACATTCTGTTGAACATCTATGAGTAATATGAATATAGATCCATTGCACATCATCCCAAACCCATAAATTAGCCAGATAAGGGAAACAGAAGTTGTACAGCAAAAATTATACTTTAAAGAATGAGGGGGTGTATGTGTCCCCATGCATGTGCATACACACCCACACCCAGACCCACAAATACATCAGAATGAAGAGTTGCTTGAGTTCTAGCTTAGAATGTAGGTGGGACTCCATTGTTGGGTTCATGTTCCTTTTTTTCTTTTTTTACTTTTTAAAAAATATGGAACGCTTCACAAATTTGCGTGTCATCCTTGCACAGGGGCCATGCTAATCTTCTCTGTATCGTTCCAATTTTAGTATATGTGCTGCCGAAGCGAGCACATTGGGTTCATGTTTCTTAAGGCAGGAGTTCTCAAATTATTTGCTTTGGGCTGAAAGCCGCAGAGGAATCTGGTTATATGAAGGGGACAGTATAATATATTTAATTACTGGAATGATCACCTCAAGAAACATCCAATACAAACAATCCAATAAGAAATATTGTCCAATGAAATTCCTCTGAACTGAAAAGTTGGAGTCATTTAGCCTTGTGAAATTTTGCATAAGGTTTGTGAAGTTTTAACCTGAAAGGAAGTACACAATATTCTTGGCTATCGATATTTTTCAGTCATCTTGATCCTGTTAGTGCTTACCACATTTCTTATTGTTGACTCCACAGGTTCATTTCCTTGGAGTCTCAAGTACCTCAGTTTAGCGGAACCATTGTTTTTCTTGCTCAAGAAAGATGATTTGTCAGGACTCACAGGAAGGTTGTGGTTATATAAATACAAATAAATAATGTTACGTACCCTGGCCCTAGTTTATCTATTTTCAAAGGAGTAACTTTTTTAATTCCAAAAATTATAAAATCTCTTGTATCAATTTAAAAGTAACATCTTTATTACTGGGTTTTGTTTTGTTTTAGATTCTGCTATGCTATCAGTAATGCTTGGTAGTCTTAGGTAATATCTTTGTTCAGGAATTGTTCACTCTTTTAAAAATATATATCCTATCCACTTTCATCTACCATGAATGTTTTTCTATAATAATAGGTCAGAGTTTTTCTTGAATATTCTTTATCTGGGTCATATAGATGAGAAACAGTAGATTTTTATGCCTATAAAATATGATATTGAAATTCTACCTCAGGTTATCGTCTCTGTTTTTCCCCAAAAGCGATTCCCTCTGCGCTTTTCTATAGTATATGCTGTTATTTCTACTTTGTAGTTTGTCTTGTTGATTATTTATTTATTTATTTATTTATTTATTTATTTCCTGCCTTTATTATTTTGACAAATAACTCAAGTTAGCGAACATATCCAACACATCTTCCTCCTATTTTCTCCATACAAACAACCCTGTGAGGTGAATTGGGCTAAGAGAGAGTGACTGGCCCAAAGTCATCCAGCTACTCACTGATGTTACCAACAGGTTGAAAGGACACTCTGTTTTCAGATAGCTTTAATCGTCTGCAGACCTGTGGTACTTTTTCCTTAGAGTTTTAAACCCCACTTCTCAACATTTATCCTGTGGAGATTAGTGGTTGTACTTCTGTGCAGCCAGTCTTCATTTCTGGGAAATAAAACCTCTATAAATTCCTGCAGATAGGAAATCCAAGCAGGGGAATTGGCTTTCTTCACTCCTTTGTGTATCCAAGCAAACCCATCATCTTACTCCAGGGCCAATGCTGCTACTAATTAAAATTTTGGTGCATACAGTTTATGTTGCATATTAGGAGTACATGTTCTGCTCATTTGAGCTCTACCTGAAGAGCTTTGGCAATAGCTTGGAGAATCTACCAGATGTTCCCTTTGGACCTTGTGATTCAGTGGCCTCTGAGAAAAGCATGGTCTGCTTTTATGGATAGTCAGTCATTCCTGCCTAATGAACACATTGCAACCAGTCTTTGCAATAGGATAGCAGAGGTATTAATAAAAACAAAGGACATGATTCAAATGACGGACTTTCCCTTATTTTGTTGGAAGCCACGTGTGCAGCAATACATTGTAATACATATTCATTACCATGACCCATTATTACAATGCATAGGAAACATGTATAGGGTAGCCTGCATTTCAAGACAAATTATGGCAAAAGTAAGCATGAAGTTAAAATGCTTCTTTTATCCTTGACTTGTTATGGCCAATTTTGTTCTTCTTTTCAAATGTCTGAATCTCTCAAGGCATATCATTGGTCATTACGATTCCATCTGGCCTATATGAATGGCATTGAAGTTTGAAGAAAGTGAATAGATAGCTTTCCTGGTCTTTTAGCCCTGGATCTGGGAGTTTCAGGTATAAATTCTGAGATCTTTATCAAAATGCAAGCATTAACCTGTCATATGTACCATGTTTGCATGCATTTGAAATGCTTTGGATGGAAAATATGTGTATTTCCTATAAAATCTCCAAAAGAGCTGTGCTAGTATCATCTTCCTCTGGCTACCGGTAAATTATGTTAGGAAATCTAGGTTCCCCATCATAGATTTTACTCATTTAATTAATTAATTCATGTAGTCACTGATCAACTCCAACTGATTCTCAGTATAATACATCATAAAAAAAAAACCAAATACAAAACAGGATGGGATCCAGTCATTCTGGACAGCCATAGACAAAGAAAGATCCAACAAGGGGCCGAACTCATCTCAACTCAAGGCCTGGGAGGACAACCAAATCTTCACCGCAAAGAACCAGTTTGGTCTAGTGGTTAAGTAAGCCAGGAAACTGAGTTCTAGTCCTGCCTTAGGCATGAAAACCATCTGGGTGACTTTGGGCCAATCATTCTCTCTCAGCCCAGTCTACCTCACAATGTTTGAAATAGGAGGAAGGAGTATTATGTGCGTTCACATGAGTTATTTATAAAAATAATGAAGGTGGGAATTAAATAAAATTAAGAAAAAAAATTGTTTTACAGAACATCGACAGGGTGGTGCTAGATGGGTTTCAGGGAGGATCTTATTCCAGAGGGCAGGCACCACAACAGAGAAGGCACACTTTTTGGATCCTGATAGATGGCACTATGTAATCCAAGGGACCTTCATTGTGTCAGTTTTGTTGGCCCATGCTGGCTAGGCCAAAACCATGGGGACAGATAATTTCTCAAATAAACTGGCCCTATGCCAGGTAAAGCTTCATAATTATAATTAATTATAATTAAAGCTTTATAAAGCTATAATAAAGCCTTGTATCACATCCAGAAGCATACTGGTAACCAGTGCAGCTTCCAGAGTAGAGGTCTCATGAAAATGTTGCATGTCCTTCTCTGTCTACAATTCTACATCACTACATTGTGGATCAGTTGAAGTTTCTGATTTGTACGGTAGCCCTATGTATAGCACACCGCAGTAGACAAGTCTTGAGGTGAATAGAGCAGAAATGACTGACTGAAGTAATAAAGTTGAGTGAAAGACCTTCCAAACTAGGAAGAGGCACAAATTTTCTTTCCCCTCTCCCTCTCCCCTCCCCCCAATACAACCCCCCCCTTTGTGAAGAACCTTTTTTCTTCCCAGTCCACTGGCATAATCTTATGTTGGATCAAAGATCATTCTATCATCAGAGTAAAACCAGTTGTTTCTTGCTGATAAAATTTGGTCAGTATGTGGCTGCTCACTCTGGGGACAAGCAATCTGTTGTTTGGGGCAATAAATTGCAGACTTTTTGATCAATTATAAGATTATTTATAAGAGTCCTTGCCTACCACATAGGGGAAAAGAGGAAAACCTCTGCACCTCTGTGTTATTGTCCTAGAGTTCTCAGTGTTTTGAGCATTGAATGCTGCATATGTTCAGTAAATAACATGCACCATTGTGCTGTGTTATGTGGGCAAAAATGTTTATTTTGTGTGTGTCAAAGTTTTTTACTGAAAAAGTGTGAAAGACAATAGTGAACAAAAAATTTTAAGTACAGTGTGGCTCTCTGCTCAGTATGGGGTTGTGGATCAGATTTCTACTGTTTTAGCTGTTCATTAAGAAATGTGTGAAAGGAGACTGAGTGTTATGCTTTGTGGGCTTGACGAGAATTAGCGTGAACAAAGTGAACAGATGTAAAATTAAAGTTTTACTTTGGATTGCTGTTAAAAGCAATATGTAATAGAAATAAAGCACCATGAGGATTACTGAGTACAATGAAATAAGTAGTGAATAATGTAAAATTGGGGAAGTATAATGTCCTATTGATTGTGTGATGAACATATAGAAAATGCAAGAATGTTTGTGGTGATGTGTTTCTTGGGAAATGAATGTGTATACAGTGTTGGTTGAAAATTTAATTGATAAACTGTATGATACAAAGAACTATAGATCTGAAAATTATTGTATCAGAATTAAAATAATGTTTTTCTGAGTTCTCTGGTTATTTGAAGCTTGGTTTTGTTGCTTTCAGCAGGTGGAGTTTTGCTCTGTTAAGACTTAGCTTAAAAAACAAACAAACCACTGACTAATACTGTAAGGTGATCCTAGATGAAGGCTAACTGTACAGTTTCATCTTGCTTTCCCATTATTCAGAAATAACCTCCATTATGGAGGAGCCTAATCATCTCTATGCTCAGGTTAGTCTTCCTCCTCCCAGGTAATGTTACTTGCTGAAAGACTTTCCAATAAATATTCACACAGATATTTAGCACAGCCTCCTCGACAGGATTAAGATATAATCTTACTTTCTAAAGCATACTTCGGTATTCCTAGGAAAGCCAGGATTGTTTGAAGTAGCACCACCTGTTTTACTCTATCATTTCTCACACCATCCGTGCTGCAGACTAACATCAACACTTTACCTCCTGCCTCTGTGTAAATTGCAAATGTTAATGCAATTCATAGAAAGGTTCTTCAGTTTTGGAAACCAACCACATTCAGTTTCTGAGGCAACTTAAGCTTGACTGAAGAAACTCATAGGCCCTCTCAGTAAGATCAAGGATGAAACTCCTTGTCTCACTTAGTTATTTAATGTTCCACTCTCTCTTTTGTTTTATTCAGAGAAGAGAATGCAGGGCTTAGTTCTACTTTGCAGAAGGGTAAGAAATACGTATCCAGCTGTACATTCCCATTTCCCCCTTGAAAAAAAGGGGGAAAGGCAGAAAATATTGGAGGATTCAATCTGGGTCAGTCACTGGGACCCGAGGTTTAAGTTTTTTTGAGCTTTTGGATTCATGCTGGAGCCCATCCTCAAGGAACTTCTCTCTAGCAGAATGCGTGCTCTTTCTGGCACACTCTCTGCTAGAGAGAAGTTGCCTGAGGATGGGGTCCAGCAAGCGTCCAAAAGCTCAGAAGTCTAAACCTCTGGTCCCAGTGACTGACCCAGACTGGATCCTGCAACATTATCCTGTGGTACGTATTTTCGTTTTCATTCATGGAAAAAATATTGGCTTCTCTGGCAAACTGGGAGACTTCATTGTATTCCCAAAGGATATCCACCTGTAGATTAGCCCTTCCCTCTCTGGGTTGCCCAATAGAGGTCTCACACATGTTTACTCAGTAATATAATGATAACTTGCATAATTCGTTTTGCTTAATCTGTAATCTCAGCTGTAGAGGCAGCCTGTGACTGCAATCTTAAGTCAACTTAAGAGTCCTTCGGGAGAAGGGCGGTATATAAAACAAAATAAATAAATAAATAAATAAATAAACTTAAACGTTCCTCAGGAATACAGATTTTAGATAGGTTTCCATTCTGTGTGCAGTTATATCTTATGTAGTACAGAACAGGGTCTCTTGGCTAGTTTCATACATGGTGCTAAGTCATAATGGGCTTTGGTTTTGTCAGAATGTGATGTGTGAATCTAGCCACAGTAGATCAGACATAGTTTATGGATAAACACCAAATGTAGACTCAGCCAGTTATTGTTTACTCAACAAATGATGGTTAAATAAACAACAGCATAGTCAGTAGATCATGGTCTTAAACTTATAGCTTCAAAGTAGTCTTTCTTTCCGCTGGATATTTTCCATAGTATTTTGCTTATTTACATCAATTTCTGTCATTCTAATAACAAGTTTTATCTTCCCGTTCTAAATTCAGCTGTACTCCCTTACTCTATCCGATGCAAAGTGCCAGATCAGTTACAAAGACCTGTGTCTTGCTGTATGGATGTACTATTATATTCTAACCCAAAAGGGCAAAAAGTGAGTTTATGTCTGACTTTTCTCCATTCTGTGTGGCAGGAATCGCAACCGAATCCACGGCATCGAAGCCAGCCAGCTGGAGCCCTATGTTTCCCTGGAAACGTTAGACCTCAGCTCAAATAACATCACAGAAATCCGAAGTGGCTGTTTCCCGGTGGGGCTTCCCATAAAGGATCTGTAAGCTTTCTTTCTTTTTAAAATGTTTTATGGAAAAGCACTCATTTATACAAGAAGAACTGACTTTCAGGTTACTTTGATATTTTAATTATAATACGGGTTATAATTATAATACGGGTTAAAACTCAGATGAGTGCTGTTCATCTGCATCTCTTGTATTCATATCATCTCTAGTATCCAGTTGTTCTGTACCAGCCTGCTACCGGCCCTGCAGAAAAGGCAGGGACAACCCCTTTTACAAGAAGGCAAGAGGCTGGAATTACGCCTGCCAAATTTATTACCACAAAAACAAACGGAACAAGACAAACCAAGAAACAGGAGCTTTAAGAAACATGAACTATCCAAGCGGTTGCCTTCAGCAAACCAGCCCTCCCACACATTCCCCTTATATAGAGTTCAGGGCGTGGCTTCTCTCTGCCTCCTTCCGAGAAGCCCCACTGCCTTCCTCTGTTTACTCCTACTTGACTGCCTCCTGCGTCGGGCGTCCTTGAACAGGGCCAGCTGTGGGTCATCTTCATCCACACTGTCAGGCTCACACAGCTGGGTCTCCGTGGTGACCAAGTGGGAGGGGCCTGGCTGAGGGCTCTCATCAGCAAGATCTTCAACCCCCTCAGCAAGGTCTTCAACCCCCTCATCAAGGTCTTCAACACCCCCCTCCTCCTCTGAGTCGTCCGACCCAACTGCCGAACCCACAGGCTGACCCTGAATCACAACACCAGTTCTTTCATTGGTCATGTTATGCTTCTGGAAGGAATGGAACAGGGATACTTGGTTTTTGCTCCCTCTCATCAACTTCTGCCTCTTCCTATTGAGCTGATATGGAAACTGAGTTTTTCTGGCCATCTTTTTTTTTTCCCATGGCCTCTTACAGTAGCTAATATGAGAGGTGTGAGGATTGAAAGTGCAAAGAACACTAAGTTCAGTTTATATTCTGCCCTATATATCTACCACAAATAACCAATAGATGAAATCCTTTCATCAGGTTTTTAAATTAAAATGTCTTTCTTATTTTCCCTAATTACTTTGCATTAGAATTAAAATGCTAATGCTGAACATTTCATAATGCTATAGATGTCCATTATGATGAATACATTTTTTTAAAATGAAGAATCACCTTCTCTGATTTCTGATGCAACAACATGTCATAATTGATCATTAACCAGTGGGGGCGGGATATACAGTGGAACTGTTTCTGTACTGTCTTTCTTTACATTCAAAATGGCTTGAGACAAAATATGGGAGCCAAAATTCCCACCAGTGAAGAAGAAAAACTTTGCCCTTTTTAAGCAGCTTCATTCCCTCATCAATTATTTTCAACTGTACAGCAGTTGAATGGTACTGTAATAAATGAAAATGAAGAGAGAGTGAGTGAGAATGAGAGTGTGAGAGGGAGGGAGGGAGAGAGAGAGAGAGAGAGAGAGAGAGAAAGAAAAATAGACTTATAGATAAGTTGAGACTTTTCTAAACTACTACTTCCAAAACTGAGTTTGGCTGATAGTTTATCTGCAAGTATGGCCTTATCTGCAAGTATATATATCAATACTTTTTTTAAAGGACCCATATATATTTCTGGATAAACCCATCAAAGGATAAGACAACTTTCAAATAACATTAAAATGCGTCACTCATAGATAAGCCAGTTATAAAAATCAAAACATCTGAATAGTTTGAGGGATTGGATGATTAGTAGATCGCTAGATTTATTGCAATTAACAATCCCAACTCGAGTGTTGTCTTTATAAAGATTGTGGCTGGCAGTATGCCATTGGCTTTTCCTCTTGCACTATTATTTTACATCATTGGTGCTCATCATATTTCATCCATTACTCTGTGTTCAGATTTGTTTGATAGATTTTGGAATTCTAGTTAAATAGCCAAAGAATTTATTATCTCGCTAGACTTGCTGTTCTTTCACATCCCTGTGAATGAAGAAGCTGTCATTCCCATTTTAAGGATGGATAATGTAATTGAAACTAATTTCTTCAGAAGGCAATGTTTAATCTACGTTGTCCTACTTTCAGTATGCTTTATTATACTTAGTTGTTGTTCAGTGGCTAAGTGATGTCCGATTCTTAGTAACCCCATTGCCCCACATCATACCAAGCCCCTCTGTCCTCCACTGTCTCCTGGAATTTGTGAAACTTAATGTTCATTGCATCAATGACATTATCTAACCATCTTATCCTCTGCCGTCCCCTTCTCCTTTGGCCTTCAATCTTTCCCAACATCAGGGTCTTTTCCAATGATAATTAAACTTACCGGTATACAATGTGTGTTGGTTCTGCTTTTGGTTTGGCTTTGATTCCTGTATGGACATCCTTTCTCATCTGGACTACGGCTCCAGAACTCAAATCAAGAAAAACAGTATACAATTCTGGAAGCTTTAGTTCATCAAAAGGCATTTAAAGAGGGGAAGGAGACTAGAAGTGCTTCAGTTCAGAGGAATCTTTTAATCACCACCTGCCTATAAATTGTGCAAAATGGCTTGATTGTTGTTGTTAGAGACATTTGGTTTCTGCAAACAGCATGTCTGATGTCACCACCTGCTCAGATAAAGAAGGATTAATCAAGACCTCCAACACAACCATTTTGAATGTTCTGTTATAAATTATTGCAGCTACCTGGGGAACAACAGGATCAGCGTCCTAGACACCAAGGCTTTTAACAGCTTGTCACGATCCCTGCTGACGCTTCGCCTGAATAAAAACAGAATTGTCCAACTTCCCGTCAAAGCATTCAAACTGCCCCATCTAACACAACTGTGAGTAG
The DNA here is from genome assembly GCF_964194415.1 of Vipera berus. NCBI lineage: Eukaryota > Metazoa > Chordata > Lepidosauria > Squamata > Viperidae > Vipera > Vipera berus. Next base: position 254,745,498 of record NC_138203.1, read on the forward strand.
AAATGTGCAGTTTAATTATAACTTGCCAAGCTTGAGCTCCCTAAGGACACCTCACCAAACACAGTCCTTCAGCCTGCATGTGTGAAATGTTGATTAAAGCATATTCTAGTGGTCTTTTGTGACATGAATGAAGTAAATAAAAAATTGGGCGTGGCTCCACCCAGGATTGATTTTTCAGCTCACATTTTTAATAGGACCAAAAGAAAGGAAGGAAAATATTTGAGTATTCATTAACTAGAATATATGTGATAAATTTTCTTCCTTATGTCAGTTGGTGCATGTGTATGCATATTTTTAAAAAAAGAGGCTGGCTTTCTCTTTCTCTGGTTTTTACTTTTTATTTTGTGGGCACACAGTGAAAGAAAAGCAGGATTGAGAGGGCTTTCTTAAACCCTGTTTTCACATACGGTGTTCAAACTGCAGGGAAGAAAGAATGTGGAGTTGACATTTAGGTAGACAAAGGGTGCTTTTGATGGTTAGCGCACATGTTGTTGTTTGTTTGTCCAAGGTACAGTGTAGGCTGCATTTGATCTGCATCTGTGACAGCGCTTTATGTACATATAATTGACCTTTGGCATCAACATTTGCTTGCTCCTTTCTTGAAGATTGGAACCAAACTCAAAGGGTAGATTCAGCACAGTTAGTGTAAGATTTCATGTGATAATACAGGTAGTCCTCGAGTTACAATGACAGTTGGGATATATATTGCCATTGCTAAGTGACGCAGTCATAAAATACAGCTGTCAATTTTCCGACGTATGGGCTTTTCAAGTGACTCTGAGGCATTGTTTACCTTAAAAGTCCTTTATTAGCCTAATACACCGGTAAATGCTTGCTCGAAGGAAGCTGAAATCTGAAATCTCCGCCCCTTGCACAATATAATTAAACACAATTCTCCACCTTTCTAATTTTGTCATTAATCATATTCTCCAACCAATTTAAAGAATCAGCTTCCCCTCCGTTAGAAGAACCGCCAAAGTCTTATCTTCTTTAGAGAGACAGATGGCCTTCAAAGTGCATTCCTACTCTTCCCTCCCACCAATTTTAAACTAAAGCAATACACAAGTCTTAAAGCAATACACAAGTTTAACATATGAAATAGCTACTTCTTCATCTCATGTCAAGCAATAACATTCGATGTTAGCAGCGTTGACAACAACATCATGTGAATACATTGCTTAGCGACAGCAATCCAGGCAGTCCTAGTTGTCATCATAATCCAAAGTCATGTGGGTCATTAAGTGAGAAGTGGAGTGAGTCTCAGGCAAGGAATGCAGGATTGTCACAAAGGGGTGTGTCTTGGGAAGCCCAGTACAAGTTGCAAGCATGCTGGAGTGTGTGACACGAGTTCAGGGAGGCCAGGAAAAGAGGACGCTGGTGGGTGTGGCCCTGTATGCAAGTCCAGGGAGGCTCAGAGAAGGGGGAGACTGGTGTGTGTGTGTGTATGTGAATCCAAGCAGGCCCAGGGAAGGAAAGTGATGGTGGATGTGTGCATGTATGTGAACACAGGGAACCCAAGAAAGGAGGGAACAGGTAGGGGCTAGCAAGCACAGGGGAAAGGAGGGTGCAGGGTGTGTAAACAAAGAAAAGCCATCAAAAAAGGGAAGTGTACCAAGCAACTTGTGACCTTCCCTGCCAGCTTCCCTATGGACTTTGTTTCTGGGAAGCTGGCAGAAAAGGTTGACAATGGCAATCACATGACTTTGGGATGCTGGAACCAGTCATAAGCGTGAGCTGAATTTTGTTCGTGTGGCTACAGCTTTGAACAGTCACGGAACAAATGGTCATAACTGAAGGACTGCCTGTAAAAAAAAATATAAGGGAAATTTTTAAAAGTGAAATAAGCAAGGAAGTATATTCCCCTTCCTTTATAAAATCAAATTAATAGCGTTTGGGCCCATTTGGCTTTTGTGGTTAATTTAATATTCTTTTATTTTCTCCTGTTTTTTGTAATCAGATTACTTTTTTCTGTTCAGATGACTCACATAATCGTTTTTTCTGTTTTCAAAAATTCAAATTTATGCTTTTGCTTATACAGTAATTGTAATAAACGACAGAGGTGGAAATCCTGTGGTCTTCCAGATTTTTTTAGGTTATAGTACCAATAATCTCTACCAACTGGATTACTCAGATGAGGTTTTGGAAGGTAGAAATCTGGCCTTGTGTACCAAATACCTATGGACTACATAAACCATTCATTGTCCCAGACAAACCATTTTTATTCTATTCAGCCTGAAGTAAATTAGATTGATTTCTTCTATACGTATTCAAAGAATTTAATAAATAGCAAGATTTTGAACCATTTCCTACAAGAAATAAATGTTAATAGCATACAAATTACGTTTATATTGGGAAGAAGTGTTTGTGGTAAAAAAAATCTTATGGTTGAAAACTTCGATATTTTTACAAGGTCACTAAAGGAATCCCATTGCATTCTAAAGCATGTAATTTTTACAAACAAAATACTGTAGAATGTATTTTATCTATAAGTAGAATGTATACATTTTGACAGAAAATGGGTCTAATGTAAGGAGGTGCCACTCTGTTCCTCATTTACCTATGCCTGGCTGTTGCATTGAGAAAGAACTTGAGTTAACATCCTTTTGTGCTGTTGGTCATTTTCAGAGAGTTAAACCGGAATCGTATTCGTTTGATAGAGGGGTTGACATTTCATGGACTGGACAGTTTAGAAGTTTTGAAACTGCAGCGCAACAATATAAGCAAGTTGACGGATGGAGCTTTCTGGGGTCTGGCCAAAATGGAGGTTCTGTAAGTCAATAGTTACATTGATAGTTACGTTAAGGAATACTGTATTTCTTTTGATATTTTCTTTGGATGCCAAGGAAGTCATCCTCCCACATCACAGCATGACTAGCAGATATGTGATTTTTGGTGCCTGAAACATCTGCTTTGGGGCAATCCTTTTGAATGAAGCGGAATCACTTCTGGGAGAGCATATATAGACTTTTGCTGTTATTTGGGTAAAGGTGTGCAACTTATGGCCCAAAGCCATATTTGCACTCTCTCCAGAGCTTGGTTGCAATTCTCGAGTCCTTCCAAGGGCTACTTCTGAATAGTGGTTCTTAATATAAAGGAAGAGGAAATCATTAAATTCATGGACAGTAATGGTATTACCTACATTTGGTTCATTTAAATTCCTTTAAATCAAGGTTATGTTGCCTCCTAGCCCTGAAGACCTTTTCCAGTACAGACCTAGAGTGTAAAAAGATTATATACCCCTTGTTTAGATGTTTGATTTAGTAACAGGGCTTATGATAGGGGTAGCACCGAGTGGAACTCAAAATCAGTGAGTGAGTGAGTGAGTGAGTGAAGAAAGGAGGGAGGAAGGAAGGAAGGAAGGAAATCCTTAGGTTACACTGTGAGACTGCAAAAAACATCCCAGAAGCATGCTATTTGGATTATGTTTTTTTTCATTCTTCATTAGATAAAGAAATTGCAGATTTGGGGAATTTTGTAGTAAAAATCAATGTCGGGTACAAGTTTGCGTGCAATTTAAAATGTCCAACTTGGTCTTTCATGTAGGCACCTGGAGCACAATGTCCTCACAGAAGTGAACGGTGGTTCCCTGTATGGCCTGGTGTCCCTTCAACAATTTCATCTGAGTAACAACCTAATATCCAGTATCAATCCTGCTGGATGGAACTTCTGCCAAAAGCTGAACGAACTGTGAGTTAGCTAATTTGGGAGGCAACAGTTGATAATAAAAATAGATACTCTGGCACTGCTATATGTGTAGGCAGTGCTTTAAGAAAGAAAAGTTTTTAGAAGATTCAGGTTTTGTAGAATGTAATTATTTCTCTCTCTTTTAAAATGCTAGTTTTTAATTTAGAAAATTTGGGACTAGCATATATTAAGGCACTCTTTCTTCCACAATAACTATCAGTGCTAAAGTTATTGGCTGTATCTTTTTTTCAAATACCACTTCTATCAAAGAAATTTGTTTCAGCTAGATAAATTATTTTCAACAGTCAGTATCCATATATTAGTTTCCATCACTAGCAAGCTTTATCTGTCCCTAACTTCTCTTAAAAAAACTTTTTATGAACCTAAATAAATATGAAACAATTACTTATTTGATGCTTTTCAAACTTTTCTCCAGCATCTGTGCTTGGTCGATTTGTATATTTTTATTATAATTATTTTAATTTCAAATATCTTTAAAACACTGGATAAAAGATGGACTGAATGTATGCATGCATGCACACAGGTCTATACATTTGTACATGCGTATATGTTTTTTTTAAAAAATGTCTGTGATGCTATGAAGAACATCAATTGATGTCCCTAGAGGTCTTTGAGATTTTTCTTTAACCCAAGGGTTTGACACTTTGCTTCCCTTGTTAATGTCTGTTTTAGTTTTATCCAAATATCCAGATAAAGAATATTAAGAAAGTTATTGCAAATGTCTTTTAAGGATACACATTCAGTCATTCAAGGGACACAGGTGTTGTGGATTTATCCAGAATACAAGGAGCTTCACAAATCCCTTAAGGGAGAGTTTTTCTTTCCAATTCTGGAATGAAAATGTGTTTTTGGTAAATCTACATATTCCCTTATTCAGGCTGTCAAGAGGTACAAAATGTGAGTGAATACATTCCTCTTTCTGGCTGATTGCAGAGGGATATTGCAAAGCTTTATTTTGAATTTTGCTCTTGGCTAATTCTAGCTGACGTCAAAAAAAGAAACGTGCCTCTACAGTTCTGACCAAAACAAGAAACAAAAAACCCACCTGCTACCAACTATAAGAGTTTTTTTTAACAGTTGTTTCTTAGCACTATCTGCTAGCATTGGATTTCTTCTACGTAACCCCCTCCGTTCCCCCTTTGAAAAATTCTTTCATCACAGGTGAGGAAATAATGTTGACTGGTTGCCATCTCTTCATAATTTGACACCACAGTCTGCTTGGGAATTAATTTATGTTGTTCCTTGCCTTTTGGAAAGCTTTTCCAAATGCCTCCTTCCATGGCTCCTGGTTACTATCTCTGTGCAGGTTTGCAAAAAGCATGCCACTTGTTTGTGAAATAAATAATGCACTTTTTACTTAGGAAGGTTTCTGTCCTAACTGTCCTGGTTTTGGCAGATGCCATTAACTTTTATATCCCACACTTCAGAATAGGCAGTCCTCGACTTACAATGGTTTATTTAGCGGCCGTTTGAAGTTACAATGGCATTGAAAAGAGTGACTTACGGCTGTTTTTCACACTTGCAACCCATTGCAGCATCCCCACGGTCACCTGATCAAACATTGCTATTTTAGGCTGGTTTATTTGAAGAGAAGTTGCTCCCAGACTAAAATGCAACTCAACCCTCTGCTGAAGCCATAGGTACATAATTCATGCACCTCTCTGAGCTTCCTACTTTTGAATTCACAGCCCTCGGACCATGCCTGGACTACATGGGGTCCAAATTTTTATTCTATCTTTTATTTGCTGTGTATGGAGGAAGTTGGAGAACTTTTAAGGGGAAGGGGTAAGGGAAATGGGATGTCAAATCAGTCTTTATTGTAGTCAGGGATAGGGAGTATTGCAACTCTGTACGATGCAAGGCAATCTGAGGGATTCCCCCCAAAATGTTGCTATTCTGATGCATGAAAGAAGAAAATTAGGAAAAGGAGGCAGCAACTTGACAAGAAGTTCAATTAGTGGAAAACCATAGTTTCCTGATATTTTGGAACTGACCATTTATTATGACTGAGATCAGATGACCAGAAAGACAGCCCCTGCTTTGCAATCCTTCCAGTTCTAGGCAGTTTCATGCTCTCATTATATTAGTTGCTCTGAATCTGGGGTTTGGGGTATATGTTTATAAAAGATTTATATGGCTGCCCATCTTAAGCAACACTGGGTGGCTTACAACAATTAACTCAGTAAATCAGGCAATCATAAAACAGTAAA
>NC_138203.1:254756412-254788912 GCF_964194415.1 Vipera berus
CCTTGGAGGTCATCTAGTCCAACCCCCTGCTTCTAGTCCAACACCCCCCCTTATCACTATGGAAAGTGAGGCTTACATTTTATTTTTCTTACATTGTGTTCAGATGGTGACTTTTCAAACAGACAATGCATTTGGCTTTTCTTTCGGGGAGACAGGTAGTCCTCGATCTATGACTGTTTGATCAGCAACCGTTTCAAGTTATGATATTGCTGAACAAGTGGTTAATTATGACCAGTCCTCAGAGTTCTGGCCTTTCCAGAACCCTGCAGTCACTTGATCACAACTTGAGTGCTTGGAGTGCTTTGCAATCGGTTGCCAAGCTCTCTAGAATCATGTGATCGCCATTTGCAACCTTCCCTGCTAACTTCCCTATAAAGTCAGTGGGGAATATAGCAAATCACTAGGGTTAGTCTCCCTTGGCCCTTCTGCACTGAGACCATGCCAATTCGTGTACCCCTGCACACCCTCCTCATTCACATTATACCCCCCCCATGCACACCTAACCTGTGCCATGCAACTTACCTGATTCACATGGTGCTTCTTGCACACCCTCATGCACCTGCCCAACCCGTGCCACACCTCTTGTGCTTCCTCCCCAACCTGTGCTGCACTTCTTGAAGACACATCTCTTGGACACCTTCCTAGACATGGTGGCTCAGAGGTTACAATTCAGTATTGCAGGCTAATTCTGCTGACTGCCAGCAGTTCGATTCTGAGTGGATTAAGGTTGACTCAGCCTTCCATCCTTCCGAGGTTGTTGGGGGCCGTAGGCTGGCTCTGTAAACTGCTTAGAGAGGGCTGTAAAGCACTGTGAAGCAGTATATAAGTCTAAGTGCTATTACTATTGCTATACCCTCTCCCATATTTTTGCACATCCCCTTGCTCCCTCCCCACCCGGTAGCAGCCACTTAACTTCCTATAGGGTGTGGACTTGCATCTTCCCTCTGTCTTTCCCACTGACTTTGATTGTGGGAACCCGGCAGGAAGTCGCCTTACTTAGCGACTGTGGGATTAAGTTAATGATGGCAACAGGGCCTGCAGGGATTGCTGATGTTAAGCAGTATGATTCACATTCCTTAGTAAGGAAATTGTTGTCACAATTGCTGTCATAAGCCAAGAACTACCTGTATTTAAAGAGAACTTTTTGATTTCAGGGCGATAAAAGTACAGTATTTTTTTAAGGCACGCAGGCCTGCTAGAGTTATCTTTATATTGTTAAAATATTTTGCTAAAATTCTCCAATTAACAGTGTCAGCAAGAAAGCCTGAGACCTTAAAATATCAAGTATTTTATTTTTTTCTTTAGAAGCAGCAGTTCTTGTCCCAGGATTCAGGATGTTTAAATAAAGTACTGAGCCAGATACTGGTTTCTCCAAAACAGAAACATGTATACTATTATATATGTATGAATGTATCCATGCATATATGTATGCCTCTGAAAGACAGCTGGAAGATGTTGTGAACTGAGAGAAACCATTCTGCAAACGTAGTAAAACCACACAAGAAAAAATAAAAACAAGGGTGTTGTTTTACACTTTTTTTAATGCAGGAAGATATGAATTCATAGCATCAGTGAAGCAAAGATTTTGCTCTGTAAAAGAGATAGTGACTTCCAATATAGCATGGTAATTTAATTCAGTTTTAAGCTCCAAAACTATGGCCCATAGTTGTCCAGGAAAACACTTAAGAAATGATTTGAGATAAATATCTAACCTTGGAAAATTGATGAAAAGATGGAAGAATGTCTGTTTTCAAATTAGCCAAGTATCCAAATGTAGGAGTGATGATTACCTTTTATTGAAAAGCTGTAAGGGATTCCTGCTTCCCCTAATCCTTTGATATACCTGCAGGAGACCATTACAAGGCATACTGTGAAATTGACTAAAAGCTTAGCTTTGTTTGGATATTAGGCCTCACATGATTACAGATGCGTGAAGGAGAGAGTGGTCCTCACTTGTTGCCCCCAGCTTTAGCATTATGTCTGTTGAAGGCACTGTGCCCACTAATTGGCATACTAGGCAGCTAACTAAGAAGGGGCAACTGCGAACAAAAATTGGAACTTTGTGTAATCGGGTTTCTTAATTTTTTTTAATTTTTTTTTGGGGGGAGGCTTCTGCAGAGGGAGAGAGAACAGATTTCTCCTTTTAGAACTTGCCCTCCAGAGTGAAGTTGCTAGGCGGGCTGTAGAATTGGCAAAAACACATCTGCAGGAACGAGCTAGTGACTATGGTTATGCATGTGCCTTGTCGGGACAGAGCAGAGAAAGTCATTCATGCTCACTTAAGCCTAGACACCAATGTGGGCAAAGCCAGATAAGGGAAAAGAGGAATGTGGGGGGTCCTTGGTGTTCTCCGAGCTTGGTTTTCATTACTAAACTAGGTAACATCATCAATGCTAGCAGAGAATGGGAGGAAAGCCTTTTACCTGGGACTCTATTAAGCTTCTAAAATAAGTAGACAGGTACTCTGTAGTACGAGCTATGTACCTGTAGATTGTCTAGATGCCATACCTGGTTCTTTGGACAACTGACCGGTTCTGGGAAGTTGGTGGTCTGCCCTCTCTTGAATAGACTATCTCTTGATTTGTCCTTATGCAACAGCTTTTACCTATCTGGAATCTTCCTATATGATAGTGCTTGTCTTATGCAATCTGTTTCCTCCAGGATGTATTTTTTTTTAAAAAAAATTCCATACATCACCCAGTTTTTTTAGTGGCCGGTATATGCTTTTTTAATATAAATGAATAACAACTTTTGTTTAAAAAATAATCAAACTAAACTTTTATGTGCTGTGGGTACCCCATTTAAACTGTCGGACTGAAGCATTTTACTGTATTAATATAAAGACACACACAGGTAGAGGAGAGAGAAGGGGAGAGACACTTAAGAGGAAACCTCCACATGAATTAATAATTACTTCAGTGTTTTGGAGACGGTTTTAAGAGCTGTTCCTCTTTTGATCTGTGTGGACAAGCTACTGAAAGGAGATGGCAGTGAGTGCTCAAGCATCTTGTTCATCATAGTGGAGGTGTTAAGGGACAAGCAAAGATGTTAGCCCTCTCTGAATTATAGGTGACATTTTCCACTGAGGAGGGAGCAAGCTTAAATTAAAACGTCGTCTCAGAAGAGCAATCAAAATATTACACTGGCAAAAGCTGATATCCAGAAATAGCTCTAATTATTCAGACCTTGCATTTCTTTGCTTTTTTTTTTTTTTTGAGAAGGCAAAAGGTGTTATTGGGGCTGATTTTAGTTCCATTCTTCTTGGGAACGAAAACAATAAACGTGGCCTTGTCCACAAGCTGCGGATACTTTTCTTCATAAAGGTAAAGGGTAAAGGTTCCCCCGCACATGCGTGCTAGTCGTTTCTGACTCTAGGGGCTGGTGCTCATCTCCGTTTCAAAGCCGAAGAGCCAGCACTTGTCCAAGGACATCTCCGTGGTCATGTGGCCGGCATGACTAGATGCCAAAGGTGCACGGAATGCTGTTACCTTCCCACCGTAGTGGTCCCTATTTTTCTACTTGCATTTTTACATGCTTTCGAACTGCTAGGTTGGCAGAAGCTGGGATGAGTAACAGGCACTCACTCTGTTACGCGGCACTCGGGATTCGACCCGCCAAACTGCCGACCTTCTGATCGACAAGCTCAGCGTCCTAACCCACAGAGCCACCACAAAAGTTATTAATACAAAGCACTGAAATAATATTTTGCTTTTCTTACATGTTACTTGCCAAATGTTTCCATCCCTCAATATACGGATAGCCCTCAACTTACGACCTCAGTTGAGCCCAAAATTTCTGTTAAGTGAAACATTTAAGTGACTTTTGCTCCATTTTACGACCTTTCCTGCCCCAGTTGTTAAGTAGTGTTCACTGCAGTGTTCAGTTAGTAATACAGTTGCTAAATAATTGACTTTGTTTGTCAGAAGGTCACAAACGGTGATCACGTGACCCCAGGACACTGCAACCATCATAAATATGAGTCAGTTGCCAAGTGTCTGAATTTTGATCACATGACCATAGGGATACTGCAATGGTCATAAGTGTGAAAAAGGTCATAAATCATTTTTTTCAGTGCCATTGTAACTTTGAATGGTCACTAAATGAACTATTGTAAATCGAGGACTACCTGTAGTTTTAATCTAGTGTCACACTCATGATAGGCACTTGCAAGTAGCATTCCTATCTTTGTACATATGTATGTCTAGATAAGCCTATCTTATTTCAAGTAAAGATTATTTAAAATTAAGCTTGATGTTTGGTGACTACAAGGATCTGTTGCTTTCTTCAGTCTAGCCCAGGGGTCGGCAACCTAAAAAAGGAAAAGAGCCACCGGGAACCGGTTCCATCACAAATTAAAAAAACTGGGAGCCGCGCGCATGTGTCCATGCACACGCATGCGCAAAAAAACATTTTGCGCATGTGCAAAACGTTTTTTTGCGCATGCGCGGACGCACGCGGTTGCCATTTTTTTAAAAAGTGAGATGGAACCGGTTCCCGGTTGCCCGACGGCGACGGCCCGTCTGCAAAGCTGCCGCTTTCGGCAGCTTTGCAGACGGGCCGCGGCAGCTTCCTCAAAGAGCGACGCCGCGGCGCGTTCGCGCGGAGGTACGCGCGCACCTCTCCAAAGGTTTGGGGAGGTGCGCGCGCAGCTCCGCCCATTCGGGGAGGTGCGCGTGCACCTCTCGGAACGGGCCGCGGCGTCGCTCTTTCAGGAAGCTGCCGTGGCCCATCTGCAAAGCTGCCGCTTTCGGCAGCTTTGCAGACGGGCCGCGGCAGCGTCCTCAAAGAGCGATGCCACGGCCCGTTCGCGCGGAGGTACGCGCGCACCTCTCCAAAGGTTTGGGGAGGTGCGCGCGCAGCTCCGCCCATTCGGGGAGGTGCACGCGCACCTCTCAGAACGGGCCGCGGCGTCGCTTTTTGAGGAAGCTGCCGTGGCCCATCTGCAAAGCTGCCGCTTTCGGCAGCTTTGCAGACGGGCCGCGGCAGCGTCCTCAAAGAGCGATGCCGCGGCCCGTTCGCGTGGAGGTACGCGCGCACCTCTCCAAAGGTTTGGGGAGGTGCGCGCGCACCTCCGCCCATTCGGGGAGGTGCGCGCGCACCTCTCCAAACGGGCGGTGCCACTCTCCATTTGGAGAGGTGCGCGCGCACCACTGCCCGTTCGAAGAGGTGCGCGCGCACCGGGCGGCTGGGAGCCGCAGGAGACGGAGGAGAACTACTCCTAAGAAATGTATACATTGATGTTAGGTTAATCTCGCAGTAGCAGGATTTGAACGTAGCTTGCCCCTCATATTTAGACACATGGTCTCCTAATTTTAGAATTTAGTCAAGGCACGTGTACAAACAATATTATAAACATGGCTTTATAATATTTTTTTCATGCTTCCCATTTTTATAAAAAGGCCAAAAAAAGTACAGAATATGAATAATATTGAATTCTCTATGATAGAGCTAGTAAAATAGGCATCAAAGAGTACAGTTTGAATGAAGGCTTCTCTCAGTAACTATGGACAATCTCACTACATTGAGTACCGTATATACTTGAGTATAAGCCGAATTTTTCAGCCCACTTTTTGGGCTGAAAAATTCCACTTCGGCTTATACTCCAGTCAACAAAAAAAACTTACCGAGGACTTGTGCGTGGCCGAGGCTTTGGTGCTTCCGGGATCGCCCGCACCTCTCCCAAGCCACCGCCGTCCGAGACCTGCCGAAGTTTGGGGAGGTTTGGGGAGGTGCGCGCGCACCTCCCCAAACTCCGCGCCTTGCCTGCCTGCTTCTTTCCGCAGCGGAAAGAAGCAGGCAGGCAGGGCGCGGAGGAACGGAGACTTGCCGACGTTTGGGGAGGTTTGGGCGCCTCCCCAAACCTCGGCAGGTCTCCGTTCCTCCGCGCAGACCTGCCGACGTTTGGGGAGGTTTGGGCGCCTCCCCAAACCTCCCCAAACGTCGGCAGGTCTCCGTTCCTCCTGCCGACCTTTGGGGAGGTTTGGGCGCCTCCCCAAACCTCGGCAGGTCTCCGTTCCTCCTGCCGACCTTTGGGGAGGTTTGGGCGCCTCCCCAAACCTCCCCAGGTCTCCGTTCCTCCTGCCGACCTTTGGGGAGGTTTGGGCGCCTCCCCAAACCTCCCCAGGTCTCCGTTCCTCCTGCCGACCTTTGGGGAGGTTTGGGCGCCTCCCCAAACCTCGGCAGGTCTCCGTTCCTCCTGCCGACCTTTGGGGAGGTTTGGGCGCCTCCCCAAACCTCGGCAGGTCTCCGTTCCTGTTTGGGGAGGTTTGGGCGCCTCCCCAAACCTCCCCAAACCTCGGCAGGTCTCCGTTCCTCCGCGCAGACCTGCCGACCTTTGGGGAGGTTTGGGCGCCTCCCCAAACGTCCCCAAACCTCGGCAGGTCTCCGTTCCTGTTTGGGGAGGTTTGGGCGCCTCCCCAAACCTCCCCAAACCTCGGCAGGTCTCCGTTCCTCCGCGCAGACCTGCCGACCTTTGGGGAGGTTTGGGCGCCTCCCCAAACCTCGGCAGGTCTCCGTTCCTGTTTGGGGAGGTTTGGGCGCCTCCCCAAACCTCGGCAGGTCTCCGTTCCTCCGCGCAGACCTGCCGACCTTTGGGGAGGTTTGGGCGCCTCCCCAAACGTCCCCAAACCTCGGCAGGTCTCCGTTCCTGTTTGGGGAGGTTTGGGCGCCTCCCCAAACCTCCCCAAACCTCGGCAGGTCTCCGTTCCTCCGCGCAGACCTGCCGACCTTTGGGGAGGTTTGGGCGCCTCCCCAAACGTCCCCAAACCTCGGCAGGTCTCCGTTCCTGTTTGGGGAGGTTTGGGCGCCTCCCCAAACCTCCCCAAACCTCGGCAGGTCTCCGTTCCTCCGCGCAGACCTGCCGACCTTTGGGGAGGTTTGGGCGCCTCCCCAAACGTCCCCAAACCTCGGCAGGTCTCCGTTCCTGTTTGGGGAGGTTTGGGCGCCTCCCCAAACGTCCCCAAACCTCGGCAGGTCTCCGTTCCTCCGCGCAGACCTGCCGACCTTTGGGGAGGTTTGGGCGCCTCCCCAAACCTCCCCAAACCTCGGCAGGTCTCCGTTCCTGTTTGGGGAGGTTTGGGCGCCTCCCCAAACCTCCCCAAACCTCGGCAGGTCTCCGTTCCTCCGCGCAGACCTGCCGACCTTTGGGGAGGTTTGGGCGCCTCCCCAAACGTCCCCAAACCTCGGCAGGTCTCCGTTCCTGTTTGGGGAGGTTTGGGCGCCTCCCCAAACCTCCCCAAACCTCGGCAGGTCTCCGTTCCTCCGCGCAGACCTGCCGACCTTTGGGGAGGTTTGGGCGCCTCCCCAAACGTCCCCAAACCTCGGCAGGTCTCCGTTCCTGTTTGGGGAGGTTTGGGCGCCTCCCCAAACGTCCCCAAACCTCGGCAGGTCTCCGTTCCTCCGCGCAGACCTGCCGACCTTTGGGGAGGTTTGGGCGCCTCCCCAAACCTCCCCAAACCTCGGCAGGTCTCCGTTCTTCCTGCCGACCTTTGGGGAGGTTTGGGCGCCTCCCCAAACCTCCCCAAACGTCGGCAGGTCTGCGCGGAGGAACGGAGACCTGCCGAGGTTTGGGGAGGCGCCCAAACCTCCCCAAACAGGAACGGAGACCTGCCGAGGTTTGGGGACGTTTGGGGAGGCGCCCAAACCTCCCCAAAGGTCGGCAGGTCTGCGCGGAGGAACGGAGACCTGCCGAGGTTTGGGGAGGTTTGGGGAGGCGCCCAAACCTCCCCAAACAGGAACGGAGACCTGCCGAGGTTTGGGGAGGTTTGGGGAGGCGCCCAAACCTCCCCAAAGGTCGGCAGGTCTGCGCGGAGGAACGGAGACCTGCCGAGGTTTGGGGAGGTTTGGGGAGGCGCCCAAACCTCCCCAAACAGGAACGGAGACCTGCCGAGGTTTGGGGAGGTTTGGGGAGGCGCCCAAACCTCCCCAAAGGTCGGCAGGTCTGCGCGGAGGAACGGAGACCTGCCGAGGTTTGGGGACGTTTGGGGAGGCGCCCAAACCTCCCCAAACAGGAACGGAGACCTGCCGAGGTTTGGGGACGTTTGGGGAGGCGCCCAAACCTCCCCAAAGGTCGGCAGGTCTGCGCGGAGGAACGGAGACCTGCCGAGGTTTGGGGAGGTTTGGGGAGGCGCCCAAACCTCCCCAAACAGGAACGGAGACCTGCCGAGGTTTGGGGACGTTTGGGGAGGCGCCCAAACCTCCCCAAAGGTCGGCAGGTCTGCGCGGAGGAACGGAGACCTGCCGAGGTTTGGGGAGGTTTGGGGAGGCACCCAAACCTCCCCAAACAGGAACGGAGACCTGCCGAGGTTTGGGGACGTTTGGGGAGGCGCCCAAACCTCCCCAAAGGTCGGCAGGTCTGCGCGGAGGAACGGAGACCTGCCGAGGTTTGGGGAGGCGCCCAAACCTCCCCAAACAGGAACGGAGACCTGCCGAGGTTTGGGGAGGCGCCCAAACCTCCCCAAAGGTCGGCAGGTCTGCGCGGAGGAACGGAGACCTGCCGAGGTTTGGGGAGGTTTGGGGAGGCGCCCAAACCTCCCCAAACAGGAACGGAGACCTGCCGAGGTTTGGGGACGTTTGGGGAGGCGCCCAAACCTCCCCAAAGGTCGGCAGGTCTGTGCGGAGGAACGGAGACCTGCCGAGGTTTGGGGAGGTTTGGGGAGGCGCCCAAACCTCCCCAAACAGGAACGGAGACCTGCCGAGGTTTGGGGACGTTTGGGGAGGCGCCCAAACCTCCCCAAAGGTCGGCAGGTCTGCGCGGAGGAACGGAGACCTGCCGAGGTTTGGGGAGGTTTGGGGAGGCGCCCAAACCTCCCCAAACAGGAACGGAGACCTGCCGAGGTTTGGGGACGTTTGGGGAGGCGCCCAAACCTCCCCAAAGGTCGGCAGGTCTGCGCGGAGGAACGGAGACCTGCCGAGGTTTGGGGAGGTTTGGGGAGGCGCCCAAACCTCCCCAAAGGTCGGCAGGTCTGCGCGGAGGAACGGAGACCTGCCGAGGTTTGGGGAGGCGCCCAAACCTCCCCAAAGGTCGGCAGGAGGAACGGAGACTTGCCGAGGTTTGGGGAGGTTTGGGGAGGCGCCCAAACCTCCCCAAAGGTCGGCAGGAGGAACGGAGACCTGCCGAGGTTTGGGGAGGTTTGGGGAGGCGCCCAAACCTCCCCAAAGGTCGGCAGGAGGAACGGAGACCTGCCGACGTTTGGGGAGGTTTGGGGAGGCGCCCAAACCTCCCCAAAGGTCGGCAGGAGGAACGGAGACCTGCCGACGAGCCGCGGCCACACAGGGTATTCCTGTGTATTCAGGCTTGCAGAACGGCGGATCGGCTTATACTCGAGTCAATAACTTTTTCCAGTTTTGGGGGGTGAAATTGGGGGTCTCGGCTTATACTCGAGTCGGCTTATACTCAAGTATATACGGTATATTGTATACGTTTTGCAAGCTGAACAGTTCCCTAACTTCTTAACTTCTAATCGTACTTGATTCATGGCTTTATCCAAGGCAGAGAGTTACAGGAATATTTATATTAACAAAAAACTGAAATTAAAGAAGCATTCCAAAAGTCCCCATGCCGTATCCTCCTGAATTAATTTGTTGCAGAAGTTTAATCTCTTCTGTCATCAGGACTCAGGATGGGCTATATTGCATTTGTAAAAAAAGAAGAAAGGAAAATGCTAGAAATCAGATAAGTAACAGAATAAAACTATCAATGGGGTGCCAGCAGAACTAGGAAAGTGTTCAAATATTTCTTGGATTGTAGGAATCAAGTATCTATCAGATTTGATTTCATGACCAGAATATTTGAATGTCTCCCTAAGGCGATTTCTCCACTAGGAAGGCAGAGCCAAATGGTATGCTAGAATTGACTTGCATTGCCTTTGTTTTAAAAATACACTTCTTACTCAATATATATATATATTCTTTATTCTTTTTTAGCAAGCCAAAAAATTTTTTTCCACAAATATGAGCTGCCACTGCTGTGGCTACTGCCTGTAGATGGCCTTGGGCTAGGCTGAAACAGGAAATAAGATTTGTCCCATGTCTGGGACCAAGCTAGTGTATTCTGAATGCTTAACAAACATTTAACACATATCTCCCTTGCTTCTCAGCTAACAAAGAGAGAGAGAGAGCCTGTGGCCTAGGGGTTAAAACAACTGTTTAAGATGCAGTCGGCCCAGGTTCGAAACTCAGAAGGGTATGGCTGACTGATGAGAACAAATAAGTTTGAAATGATCATATCGGTCTCCCTTTATTCTTTGTTAGCAAGCAAAAAAAAAATTACGGTACACAAATATGAGCTGCCACTGCTGTGGCTACTGCCTGTAGATGGTCTTGGGCTAGGCTGAAACAGGAAATAAGATTTGTCCCGTTAACTATTTAGATTACCTTGCTAGGCCCCAAACATGGGACAAATCTTTATTTCCTGTTTCGGCCTAACCGAAGGCCATCCACAGGCAGTAGTCACAATAGTGACAGCTCATATTTGTGTAAATTTTTTTAGATTTCTAACAAAGAATTAAAGGGAGACTGATATGCATTTCAAACTTATTTGTTTTCATCAGTCAGCCATACCCTTCTGAGATTCGAACCTGGGCTGATTGCACATTAGGCAGTTGTTTTAACCTCTAGGCCACAAGCTCTATCTCACTTTGTTAGCTGAGAAGCAAGGGAGATATGTGTTAAATGCTTGTTAACTATTTAGATTACCTTGCTAGGCCCCAAACATGGGACAAATCTTTATTTCCTGTTTCGGCCTCTCAGCTAACAAAGTGAGATAGAGCTTGTGGCCTAGAGGTTAAAACAACTGCCTAATGTGCAATCAGCCCAGGTTCAAATCTCAGAAGGGTATGGCTGACTGATGAAAACAAATAAGTTTGAAATGCATATCAGTCTCCCTTAAATTCTTTGTTAGGAATCTAAAAAATTTTTACACAAATATGAGCTGTCACTGTTGTGACTACTGCCTGTGGATGGCCTTCGGTTAGGCCGAAACAGGAAATAAAGATTTGTCCCATGTTTGTGGCCTAGCAAGGTAATAACATTTTGGTCACATACCACCTTCTCTTAAAATGCAACAAACGTCTTTCCATATTTCATCTCTTATTGGTAAGCATCATTTCAGTCCTGATTTTACCAAAAGTCCATTAAGTCTACCTTTTTGCTTTTTGTTTTCCTCCTGTTTAAGTTCCTAAACTTGTCAATCCAGAGGTTCCTAATAGCTAAAACGTAGTTGACACAATTTGCAAAAGTGAGTAAAAAAAAATATTTGAACATGGTAATCCTCTCAAAGGCACTAACCACAGTTTGAGCAAAAAGATGACTATTCTTTCGTCTCTCAGAGCTCTAAGGCCACTGTCTCCTTGTGAGTAGCAACTGTCTAGAGCACTTGTGGGCGATCTCAAGTCATCTCCTTATCTGGAGAGGAATTACAAAGAGCTGGTCTCCTTGCTGGCTCTTCATTCTGCTGTGGTTGTTTGCTCTGTTTTTTGCAGAGCAATCTTTCAGTCTTCCATTTCTTCCACAGAAGTTGCTAAGGGTAAGTTAGAAGACAACAAAGCTAAAACCACATGCTACGAGACTTTTAATCACCTTGGCTACCGGAAAGGAACTGCCATATTTTTTTTGCTAAGAAAAAAAAATAATCTTAAAAAAACCCTAATTCCCCATCTTGGCTTGCTTATAGGTTCTGTTGGTAAGCAACTTCATAGGTATTCACTGAGAAAAAAAAATCAGGATACTGTAAGTCCATTATCAGGTCAATGTTATTTTTTTTATAATTAGAGGAGGATATCTAACTTCTATATGAAATTTTTGGAATAAAAAGACCTTGAAATCCTTTTGTCAGGATTTTTGCTAGCAAATCAGAAGGGAATAAGTAGCACTAGAAAATAAAATTTTGACGCTTTTTGTCAATAAACATCTGAGGGAGAAAGAGAGTTCTACCCAAGGCAAAGATATTTTGTCCCTGAACTTTGAAAAACATTGATTAAACTTGCTGTTGGGGAGGGGGAGCATATTCTTCCAAAAATTCTCTGTCCTGTATCTCCCCAAACACAGTAGTGGCCAAAATTGTGGAAACCTTTTGGGAAAAGTGTATTTTTCAGGTTGGATGGCTAATAACACCACTTTTTGGGGGGAGTAGTAGCATAAAATTATATATCAATAGAAAGATAATTTGATCAGGAATGTAATGCAATATAGTTTGTTCAATTATCTGTACTGTATTCTATGAAACGTTATAGCCAAATAACCAGAAAAAGGAAGTCCAACTTGCTTAGGTTGATATCAGGTAGGTTTCCTTCATCTGACTGTAGCCAATGAGCATGAGTGTTTAGAGAGCCAATCAGGTGTCATCTTGTTTTGACAATGAGCCAATCAGATCACAGTAAGATTCAGTTATTGATGTCATGTATTGAAGCTGAGAGGAGGACATTTGTCAGTGTGTTATGGGATCGCTATCAAGTTGGTTGGGGTTTTTTTTCCTTTCATTTAGTGAGCTTGTAAAATGTAATAAAATTAAAGTAATGGTGCCAAAGAGTTGACTGGTTGCCCAGAAAGCGTTGTAAAATAGTATTATTAAGTGATCAAGGCTACAGTTATAAAGAAATTAGAAGAAGAATTGGTGGAAACTTAACCAAAGGTGGCATTTCTACTGTACACTTTTCCCAAAAGGTTTCCACAATTTTGGCCACTACTGTAGCATGAAAACCCCCAAATCAAATGTCTTTATTACAGTCTTTGATCGATCAGCCTTTACAATAAAAGAGTACAGTAAAAAGGGAAGTAGTTTAACATGGCAATTTATTATTGGGAAAAATAATCGGACTGTCAAACAACATATGTAATTAAACATTTTGCACAGTTGAATAATTTGATGAAGATATTTGGCCTCTTGATATGTGAATGTGGGATTATTAGCATCCCTTAAAAATAATGAACATAAAATTTTACTCTATGGCCCTCGTGTTTGGAAATGATTTGGCCATATGAGAACATGGCTGAGCATTTCTACCTCCCTGGATCCACGCCAGCAAAGTCTCTGGGGGAAAAAAAAAGGGAGTCCCATGAAATCTTCCTGCCAATAGATCTGATGGGAGGGTATCAAAAGGAGGCTCTGGAGAAAGCCCCTCTATATTTTGAAACTGACAGTCTGAAACTTTGTGATCTGTTTCGAAAACCGCTTATTACCAGCTGTGAAAAGAGCAAGGGTGAACTGCCCGGTGGTGAATCCAGTGTCTTGTTTAAATGGTGTTTAAGTTGATAAGCCAAGGTCAGCACACATCCTGACTGACCTTCCCCCCCCCCCACTTTCCAGAGCAAACCTGCATTTCTTAACTCAAGACAGAGTGTCCTATATAAAGCTATCAACACTATTAAGCTCTAATAAAAGATAAAGGTATTTAATTTCAGGGAAAGGAAGAGAGTACGCCTGCCTCCCCGTCTTTAATCTCGACAGATTGTATTTCCAGCACCTTACATGGAGATGGTTCATCAGATAGACACTGGCTAATTGGGGTCTTTTCTTCCCCCCCCCCCCCATCTTGCCTCTCTTTCTCTCCCTCCCCTCCCCCTTGCCTACCGTCCCTCCTCCTCCCCTGACTGCTGCTTATCTGGCTTGCTGGCTGTTTGGCATCTGCAGGACTCTGTTTGGAAACAAGATCAAGTCTGTGGCCAAGGAGGCGTTCTCCGGCTTGGAGGCCCTGGAACACCTGTGAGTAACCCACAAGGCTTTGCAGGTTGGGAGGGGAGGGGGTGGGTGGGAAAGGGGAGGCTTGCCAGGAATGGCTGCTGCAGCGGCCTGCAAACAATTTAATAGCATCTTTGTAAGCTGAGAAGCTCTCCGTTCCTGAGAAGCCAGCTGCTTCCTTCTCATTATAAGTCAGCTCCAACTTTGGCTCTGCTTCCCCCCCCCACACACACACACACTTCTCCCCCGGCTAGGAAGAAAGTTGTAGAACACATGACCAGATATATGGTGGGTTTTTGTTTTTTAAAAAAACAAACAAACCTATATTGGGATGCCTTTTTATTCACAAAAATTCAAACCTTCCCGAGAAATTGTTCTCATTTCCCAAAAGTTTGAAGTTGCATCTTTTTGCTCTGTTCTTCCTTGCCACTGGGCGTATCTGCAAAAAAGCTGGGGTCAAAATATCTCGCCATAATCTTTGCTAGCAGGGTGGGGGGGGGGAAAGCAACCCTTGCAGTTTGAATTGCTCTTTTATGCCATTGCTTGAACATATTTACTATAAATTAGGCCAGAGTGGCAGGAAAGCTAGTTGAATATCAGAGGATCTACCTCTCTTGTCTTCTTGAATACTGCCACTCTTATAGATGGCAACTTTGATCAAGATCGGCTTTACTCTCCCATCGTCTTCGCTTTGACTCCCTCTGCTGGCATTAAGAACAGCATTTGGTAGAAAATAAGTCATGCCGGCCACATGACCACGGAGACGTCCTCGGACAAGCGCTGGCTCTTCAGCTTTGAAACGGAGATGAGCACCGGCCCCTAGAGTCAGAAACGACTAGCACGCATGTGCGGGGGAACCTTTACCTTTACCTTTTTAAGTCTATAATATTAAGAGTCCTAAAGACCCCTGGGGTTATTCTGCTCGAGGGTTGTTCGTTTTGCCCTTTTTTGTTTTGTACTTGCTAATTTTTTAAACACATACTTGCAGAATCCAGAGAGGAAGAACACCATTTTAGAAAAAGCATTTCTACTACTGCTTTACCTAACTTTTTTTGAACAGAGAGGGCAGGCTGGAGGAGAGTGAATTAGAGGGTTGGCATTGAACCCTCTTTCCCCCGTCCTGCGGTTCTCTTCACTTTGTCTGTGGAAAAAGGCTCCCCTGGGCATAGATCCTCCCTCTGCAGGGATTGGAGCCTGTTTTAAAATGTCTGCTCATTTATACACCCTTGCTGTTTTTACTCATGTGCAAATGACTACAAATTACAAGTGAGACATCTTTACTTGGGGACCAGCCAAGTAATGTGTTTCAGTTGTAATGTGTGTTTCTATGAAGTAGATTCTGGAGTTGGTTCTTTGGCTGTTTTTCCCCCCAGCGTAGTTGGCTGAAGTTCTGAAATTCTCTTGTCTCTGTTCTTTCTATCTCGCCCAAATCTTACTGCAAAGGAGGAATGGGATTCCTTTGGAAAGGGGGTGGGTGGGTGAAGGGGGTTAAAGTTTAAAATGCTACATGCTCTTTGCTTCAAGTACAGACCAGATGAAATGCTAAAAACCTCGATATTTAAAATGCTGGCAGATTTACTAAGCAATTGGAATGGAGTTATGTGTGCAGATGTACTATTTTAAAAAAATCCACCTTAAGCTATTAAAATAATAATGGGTTGAGAATAGTACTACTCATGGGCCAGTTCATATGTAACATTAAATCACAAGAATAAGCTGCAGCCCACTCCATTTCAGTTTTGCCCTGAAAAACCTATCTCCAAGGCGTAATACGCAGTTAATCTGTATCTTGACTGGCTAACAAAAAAAGAATGTACAGGTAGTCTATGCTTAACAATCACAATTGGGGCCATAATGTGGTTGTTAGTGAGCTATTATATGACATCAATAGAGTTATGACATCACTTCCACTACAGTTCTTAAGCAATCTCTTGTGGTCATTAAACACGACATAACGTGATTGTGACTTGTGATTTTACTGCCAGCTTCTCCACTGACTCTGCTATTCATAAGCTGGCTGTGATGTGCATAAATGGTGATCATGTGACCACAGGATACTGTAAAGTCATAAAGACTGCAAAATCCTCAGATCTCAATTGCATGCAAAGGACGTAATGGCAATAGCACTTGTATACTGCTTCACAGTGCTTTACAGCCTCTCTAAGGGGTTTACAGAGTCAGCCTATTGCCCCCAACAATCTGGGTCCTCATTTTACCCACCTGGGAAGGATGGAAGGCTGAGTCAACCTTGAGCCGCTCAGAATTAATTAATTAATTAATTAATTGATTGATTGATTAATTAATTAAATTCGATTTATATACCGCCCTTTTCCCAAAGGACTCAGGGCGGTTTACAGGGCAAATTAAAAAGAAATACAATATACAGATTACAATAATTAAATTAGCAGCCCTAACACTGTAAAATTTGATTTAAAAGTCTTAAAAACCCCTCAGTCCAGGCCGGCCAGCTCAAATAACCAGGTTTTTAGGTCCCGGCGAAACGAACGAAGGTCGGGGGCGATCCGGAGTTCCACTGGCAGCTGATTCCAAAGGGCAGGCGTGCCCACCGAGAATGCTCTCCCCCTGGGAATCACCTGCCGGCACTCCTTGACCGGCGGGACCCTGAGGAGGCCCTCCCTGTGGGAGCGCACAGGACGATGGGAAGTTGATGCTGGCAGCAGGTGCTCCCTAAGATAATCCGGACCCATGCCATTTAGGGCTTTATAGGTCATCACCAGCACCTTGAATTGAACCCCTGGAGTGAGTAGTGGGTTAGCCTGCAGTCCTGCATTCTAACCGCTGAGCCACCATGTAATCGCAAGAACCAGTGGTAAAAGTTATTTTTTCAGCACCTGTGTAAGATAAATAAAATGGCCTTTTTTCACCCATCACCATTAGGATTCATTAAAACAAAAAATAATAGAAATTGGATGTGAAGCGAAAGTGGACAGATGGAGAGATTCACTATGACATGTCCTGGTAAAGTTAGTACGATGTGGAAATGCATTCGGGCCCTAATTCTGTACATCCTCTCTTTACTAGGATCAGAGATATTATGAATAAGTGGAAGATCACAAAGTGCTGTATTAAAAGAAAGCACACCTACACAGAGTTACTTTTGTACTGCCACAGTACATCTATCACATGTCTATAAATTAAAATAAATGCTTACTTTCTGTAGGAACCTTGGGAATAACGCCATACGGTCTGTTCAAGAGGATGCCTTTGCAAAGCTGAAAAAGCTGAAAGAACTGTAAGGAATGAATCCTAATAAGTGTTTGCTGTATATTTTGGTCCATTTTTGTGACATTTCTTCCAGCGACTCCTCCCTCCAATAGCTCCTTTTCCATATTATCAATAATTCCATTGTTCCCTGCACTCTTCTTACAAGCTATTTTTGCAAGAAAGCAGATGGCAGATAGTGAAATTCCATAACTAGTGAAATCAGATCTTCCTTGTGATTGATTTCATTGGGCTGCAGCTCTGCCTTTTTCCATTGTGCTCAGGAAGGCCAAACTCCTGTCCACTAGTCATATAGATCATATAATGGAATATCTGCCCTTCTCATCCCCCCCACCCACTATATATGTGGCTCTGTCCAAAATCAATCACAAATCATTTAAACTTTATTTTTGTTTAAACATAGCAGAGTGGGGTTGTTTATTCATGTGGTAAGTCCATGGTTATCAAATAATTGGTATTTGTAGATTTAAAGGGCTTATTCATTTCCACTTCAGGTATTGGCACAACTATTTAGAAATTCTGCAAAGTAATTTGGAAGATATACCTCAAAAGAAACTGATGACCACTAAGCTAGGTTTAACTGTAAATCAAAAGTTTAATGAAGAATAGGTTTATGAATGGCTATGAATTAGGGAATTTCTCAGAAGCAAATTGTCATGCTAATATGTATCAGCTGCTATGCAGCAAATGTCAACATTAATTGTCACAATACTGTATTTATTTATTTATTTATTTATTTATTTATTTATTTATTTATTTATTTATTTATTTATTTATTTATTTATTTATTTATTTATTTATTTATGGGACTTATATCCTGCCCTATCTCCCGAAGGACTCAGGGCGGCTAACAACAATAACATATAATAAATACAGAAATTAAGATAAAATTAAAATTAAAGGTCTCTGTACAATAAATTAATAAATTATGCTTTATGCTGTGCTTGAGAGCTTCTCAAAGAATTCCGATAGCTGTGTGGAAAGGAAAATGCTGGATTAAGTCTATAATTGATTACTGCCAAACTATTTTTCTTATATTCTGATTTTCAACCACGTTTTTGGTAGTCTTTCGATCTGTAAATCTTAAACCGCTCCTCTTTAGAAGTGTTAATACTTGCCTATTAGATTGGGGTTATCTAGATGTTATCTACTGCAGAATATATTAAAGAATGAAATTAGCACCTGCAGAATGTGACCATGGTCTGCTTAAAGTGGGGCCTATATCTTCATATGATACTTTTCCAAGTAAAATGAAAATTCCCTTCCCTCCATACAAGGCAATAGCATTGTATGAATCTGGTTGGATTCAGATTGTTACATGAATAAGTTTGGAAAGCCAATTGAATTTGGAGCAAAGAGTCAGGCCTGCCATTATAATGTTCAGGGTTTTTCTTTCCTAAATGCCCAAGCTGGGACAAGCCTGACACAAAGCCTTTTCTGTACAGGTACAAAATGGTGTGCTGGACTGACTTGGAGGCAGCAAACTGAGTAATTTAATCCAAGGCTGATATTCATAGAACACCTAATAAGGATCATCTTTACACGCTTGTCTTATGAAGATTTGTAACACTTCTTTTGCCAGTTTTATAAGAATTCACATTTTATTCTTTCCGTTGCTTCCTTTGCTTTCTTCCAGACGCATCAACAGCGAGAGCTTCCTCTGTGATTGTCAGCTCAAGTGGTTGCCACTCTGGTTAACCAAGAAAAAACAACAGCTGTTTGTGGAAGCCACCTGTGCCCACCCAGAATCATTAAAGGGCAAAAATATTCTTGAAGTGGTCCCAGAAAGCTTTGTATGTGGTGAGTCTTAGCTGCCGCATGGTAATTTTGAGGTTGCTTTGGAGGGCAGCCCTGACACAGGAATGACTATGTATTTTGTGGTCAGCTTATTATTTCATAGGCAGTGGAGTGTAGCATCTCCTTTCGTGGCCTGCCTTCACCATTGAGAAGAACTGTAAATCATATTCACTGCATCTATCGGGAGCAATGATCCCAATTGAGCTTGGGGAATCATTTGGTGGTCATGGAAATTTGATGATAGAAGGGGTTAGAGCTTGGATGAGAAAGCAGCAACAGGCTTTCTAAATAGCATATCCTGCTTTGATTCATTTTAAGTTGGGTTCCAGCTTGGCTGACATTGCCTTGACTGCTCCAGCCGCTGATTTTTCTTGATTTATTTGACTTGACTTTTGTTCTGGCACAAAACAGAAATGATTCTATTTGCTCTTATTAAAGGAAGGATCTTCCCAGCTTTTTTGTTGTTCTTGTATTAGTTGAATATAAGGTGAACAATTTGCACCTTACTTTGTGGGCAGCTCAGAGCTAGCCTTGAGACAGACTCATCTGATACCCCTTCAATAGCCTATTTAGGATTTTGAGGGTAAAGGTTCTTCCATCGACTCTAAATTATACATCACAATTAATGCAGGTGCTCTTGGGATGATGGGGTTTCATCTTGTCAGAATGTATGGGACTGGTTTCAATTAGTGTGACGGACAAAGTGAGGAGAATCTGTAGAGTTTGGATTGTTTATGATTTTTAAGAACCAGCAATGAAGGTCTTATGTGGGCAGATCTAGGGATCTCCTGATGCAAAAATAAGATTGTAAAGACCTCTTAGTTTAACAGAATAACAGCATCAGAGAGCTCTTTTCTTTTTTGAGGAGTACTGTATAGACTTTTAACTTCCCAAAAAGCACAATCCATAAGGTAAAGCCTAGGCAAGAAATCAACGTTAGAAATTAAGACACCATATCATCCCAATTAAAGCATGCCAACTGAATCGAAAATCATCGATTTGCAAGGATTCAATGTTGCTCGGTCACCTACCTTTTTTCCCCTTTTTTTTCTAGGAGGGATATATTTTATTTTTATTTTTTAAAAAACAAGTAATAATAAATAATAAATCTACCCTCTTTGACAGTGGTTGTAGCCACCCCTTGTGTACTGCCTGAGGTTAGAGCAGTGTTTCTCAACCTCAGCAACATGAGGATTCATGGACTTTAACTCCCAGAATTCCCTAGCCAGCATGCTGAAATAGCTGCATTTACTTAACACATGTCACCTTCTTAATCTGTTAAAAATAGCAATTTGAGCTGCAGGTAGAGAAGGCCAAGGAAAATCTCTTGGTCTAGCAACAACTGCCAGTTGTGGAGCTGTCACATCCCCCAACAATGTACTGCCTCTCTTGGGGGGGGGGCAGGGACACACTGCTGTTCCTGTCACTCAAGGCCGAAGCTACTGGTTGGGGCAGAGCAGCTGAGTCATGCAGTCTTTTCTCTCATGCCTGGAATGTGCTAGAAGATAGTATAGTATTGCTTGTCTGTCTGCCTGCCCTCTTCAGAGTCACAGATGTTTTGGCTTTGGGAAACTATAAGTTTGCCAACCCTTCTCTGGCTGTGCCCAGCATATCCACTGTATCCATCTGATACCAACCTTCCTTCCTCCCCCCCCCCCCAGTGTTACAGCCTGCTGCAGTCTCTTCTCTCAGACATTAGAACAGGGGCGGGGAACTATGGCCCCTTTATGACCTGTGGACTTCAACTCCCAGAATTCTTGAGGCAGCCATGTTAGATAGAACTGGAAGTCGGAATGTCTAAATGCACCAGGAGTGATTGTTGTCACTTCTTGGGCCAATGCAAAGGCACATAATTAAACATCGATGCCTGTCTTCTGTAAACAGTCGTTCGAGGCTGCCCATGGCATGTTTGAAAACTCCTGCTTTGTAGCTTATACTAAAGCCTTCATTTTGACATGTGGACTTCCCAAGTGTAGGGTCCCTTCCCCTGCATGGAGCCTCTTGCAGTCTGAAAGCCTGTAATTAAGGAAGGGAAATGCTATACTTTTTCCTTTGGCTACTTACTGAATTGACGTTCGGTGCAGCTTTCAGATGTTGCTATTCCAAGCTCGGTTCTTAAAACATGAATGTTCTGCAGTGGCAAGAAATCTCACCATCTGACAATCTCTTGACATTGGTACTTCCGACACTGGCCTTCTTTAAGGGGGAAGGGAAGGAGGTAATGGTGAATAAGGAAATGAGAGATTTTTTTGGGGGGAGAGTGGGACTGAAAAATGAAGCTGCTTAGTGACCTTTAATAATTACAACGCCACTGAAAAAAGCGACTTAGGACCATTTTTCACACTTACGACCATTGCAGCACCCCCATGGTCACATGATCAAAATTCTAAAGCTTGGCAACTGGCGTGTATTTATGACAGTTTCAGTGTCCTGGAGTTGTGTGACTCCCCCCCCCCTTTCCCAACAAGCAAAATCAGTGGGGAAGCCAGATTCACTTAACAGCTGTGTTACTAACTTAACATCTGCTGTGACTCACTTAACAACAGAGGCAAGAAAGGTTGCAAAATAAAGCAAAACTCACTTAACAACTGTCTTGCTTAGCAAGAGAAATTTTGGGCTCAGTCATGATCGTAAGTTGAGGACTACCTGTAGAGTTCATTTGCTGGGCCCAAATTTTGCTTTGGATGGCAGACAGACAGCTCTATATGCCATATCTTCAAGGACCAGGATGCTTTCCCACTGTTAGCAATTCTTACTAATGATGTCAGTTGCAATAGTTGTAACCCTTAACTAATTAACATCTTGCCTCCCCCTCCCTGTCCCACTGGGTGAGATCCTCTCCCAAGCCCTTCTATTCTTCTGTAAGGGCCTGAAGACCTGGCCCTGCCAATTGGCCTGGGGCTCCAATGGGGAAGTTCCATGCTGCAGGTGGTTAATGAACCCAATAAAAGATCCCATCTCCTCCCCTACAATCCTGCCCTGTCCCTCTCCACCTTTTAATTATATTTTTTTAAATTATTATTAGAAATATTTACTTTTGTGGTTTTATTGTTTTTGTCTCCCAGAGTCACCTTGTGGGTGGGTAAACAAACTTAATAAATAAATAAAACTTGTTGCATAAAAGTGGAAATTGGATATGCAGTTTTATTTTTCTCTAATCCTTCACTAGGTGTCAGTAGCTGTTCATTTTCCAGCTTTTAAAGCAAAGTGTTATTATTTTTTTAATAATTTCATCAATACTTTTTCAGGTATTTTCTTAGTTTTCAAATTTATCCAGACTGTGGTATTTTTAACCTCATTGCAATATATTTTTGTTCCCATAAAAGTTTAATTTGCCACTTCCATCTAGGGGAGGGTGGGGCTGTAGTCCTCTCCCTTCTCACTTTGGGAGGATTTTTGCTTCTTGGGAATCTTTTCCAGGAAATCAGATACAAAATAGGAGAGAGAAGGTTGAATTCCTCACCTAGTTTCAAGCACGCTGTTCACCGTTGTATTGGTTAGTGCCTTTGGACTTTGGCTGCAATTAGCTTGGGCTGGTCACCGAGGTGTGGCCAGCCTTTCTCCTGTTGGATTAGAGAGCTTCCCCCAGATCGAGCAGGACGGCTGCCATAGTTCCACAATCATCGGGGCGCCCCTCTTTCTCCAGCGCGACACTAGACCCATTTAGGGTCCTCTGGCAGGGCGAAACTAGCCATGGGGTGTGGAGCTCCTCAATCCCTCAGCCGTGCACTACGGCACAGAACCGGAAGTCCAACATGTGGTCATTTAGTAAACCACGTGGTTGTTAAGCAAAACCATTCTCCCAAATGGGCAGTTTTTGCCAAAAACTGGCAAAAAACATTGGAAAGTTATGTGACATAAATGTGAGCCAGTTGTCAAATGCCTAAAACAAAATCATATGATTGCAGGGGGGTGTACAGCAGTTGTAACTTCAAGGATAAGGCAGAAATTCAGAGAAGAGCAATTAAGATGATAAGAGGCCTGGAGACTAAAACATACGAAGAATGACTGCAGGAACTGGGTTTGGCTAGTTTAAAGAAAAGAAGAAATAGGAGAGACA
The DNA here is from genome assembly GCF_964194415.1 of Vipera berus. Taxonomy (NCBI): domain Eukaryota; kingdom Metazoa; phylum Chordata; class Lepidosauria; order Squamata; family Viperidae; genus Vipera; species Vipera berus. The sequence goes on from NC_138203.1 coordinate 254,779,188, forward strand.
TGATAGCAGTATTCCATTATTTGAGGGGCTGCCACAGAGAAGAGGGGGTTGTGTTATTCCACAAAGCACCAGAGGGCAGAACAAGAAATGATGGTTGGAAACTGATCAAAGAGAGAAGCAACCTGGAATTAAGGAGAAACTTCCTGACAGTGAGGACAATTAACCAGTGGAACAGCTTGCCTTCAGAAATTGTGGGCGCTCCGTCACTGGAGATTTTTAAGAAATGTCTAGACAGTCACTTGTCTGAGATGGTATAGGTTCTCCTGCTTGAGCAGGGGGCTGGACTAGAAGACCTCCAAGGTCCTATTCTATTCTATTCTATTCTATTCTATTCTATTCTATTCTATTCTATTCTATTCTATTCTATTCTATTCTATTCTATTCTATTCTATTCTATTCTATTCTATTCTATTCTATTCTATTCTATTCTATTCTATTCTATTCTATTCTATTCTCGTTGATTAGTCATTAAGCAAGGACCAGCTGTAGATGGGAGGGTCAGGAATGGTTAGTGCTTGGATGGGGAGCTTTGAGAAATGTTTCAGAACCAAACCATGTTTCTGAGGGAAGTAAACAAACAAACAGCATCCTGAAAGAAGGCAGTGACAATCTGCTTTGCTGTTGTTTCCCAAAAACACTGAGTGGATGTTTCTGTAGCATTGTACCTTTTCAGTGAAATTCTATAAGAAGTACAAGGGAAACGGGGAACAGGGATTGAGACTCCCAGTGGGATAAAGTGTACAGTTGTACTATATTTGAATTTCATCGTCGGAGATTAGCTAAAGCAGACTGCTTTTCTTAATGACAGTCCACTAAAGCTTTCTGGCATGATTCGGATACCCGGTACATCCTTTTAAAGCGGGAATGGTTCATTTCTTTTCCAGACGATTTTCCCAAACCCAAAATTATTGTTGAACCAGAAACTACTATCGCTGTTCTTGGCAAAGACATTCGTCTCACCTGCTCCGCAGCCAGTAGCAGCAGCTCGCCGATGACCTTTGCCTGGAAGAAAGACAACGAGATTCTTCACCACGCCGAGATGGAGAACTTTGCACATGTCCGAGCCAGGGATGGTGTGGTGATAGAATACACTACAATTCTGCACTTGCGCCGTGTCACTTTTTCCCACGAGGGACGCTATCAGTGCATCATTACCAATCATTTTGGCTCTACCTATTCTCAAAAAGCTCAGCTTACTGTTAATGGTGAGTGAAGAAAGATGTGGCTTTCTAGAAATTAGCTTTTCCTATTTTTATTATAATGTGGTTAAACTACTTCCTTTATCCTGAAAATGTTCCAGATATGTACACATCAACTTCCAGAATTTTCCAGCTAGGATTTGCTGAGTTTCTGAGACTTAAAGCCCACACCTCTAGAGACACCCGACTTGGAGAAAGTGAGCCAAGCCTCTCTCTTTCTAGGTGCAAGTATTAGAGCAGTGTTTCTCAACCTTGGTAACTTGAAGATGTGTGTAGACTTCAATTCCAAGAGTTCCCCAGCCAGAAAACTAACTGGAGAATTCTGGGAATTGAAGACCACACATCTTAAACTATGAAGGTTGAGAAACAATGTGTTAAAGTAGGGGTGTCAAGCTAGCGGTCTGGGGGCTGGATGCATTACAACGTGGGCCATGCCCATCCCGGCTCCGCAAAGGCAAAAAAGTCACGATATATCATATACATTGTGATGCAATCAAGTTTGAAACCCATGTGTTAAAAGCATAGCAACAAAAAGGGAAATGACTCCAAAGTGTTGTGAACACCAATAATGTTTCCTTTCGAGTTTATTGCACAAAGGATTGGTTTGCCATTGTGTCAAAATTATTCCCCTGGACAAGTGGTGGGAATTAAGATGCATCAGTCGTAATAAACATTGGCTTGGCTCATTGGGATTTTTCTCCTTGCCTTTACTTAAGTGTTAGTCTCTGGAACTTCTTACATGAATTTAAAACACTCCTTTGGAATGTCGTGTTTTAATTTTAACCTGTAATGTCTGAACGCTGGTTTGTAAGCTCCATTGAACGAAGGAGCTGAGCTGTGTGGTCAAATTGCATCCCTATAAATGTCTTTTTTTTCTTCCCAAAGCCTGTTCCACATTCATGCAGCAAGTTAGAGGATGTTAACGTGCTATAGCGAAAAAAAGAGTTTGAGTCCTATTTGCATTTGAGCTGCCCAGCCAATATTCTTTACTAGCTTGGGATATAGTCACTCTCTTTTGTCTTCCACAGTGTTGCCGTCTTTCCTCAAAACCCCCTATGACATTGCAGCCCGTACTGGAACAACTGCTCGGTTGGAATGTGCTGCTCGTGGGCATCCCCTTCCACAGATTGCTTGGCAGAAGGACGGAGGGACAGACTTCCCTGCAGCTCGGGAACGCCGCATGCACGTCATGCCCGACGACGATGTCTTTTTCATTACTGATGTGAAGATAGACGACATGGGTGTTTACAGCTGCACCGCTCAGAACTCTGCAGGTTCTGTGTCAGCCAATGCCACCCTGACCGTGCTGGGTAAGAAACACTTATACATCAAAGAAAAGTTTGTTAGATCATCTTTACTGCACAAATGGACAATCCATCCAAAAGGATCCCCTAAAGAAATGCACAGAAAGTTAAGAAAGTGAAATTTAAGGAGGCAAAATTTGAAACTCTTTCACTTGGGAGCAATAAATCAAGTGGGTAAGTATAGGATATGGGACAGATGCCTGGATTGGTCATAGAATGGGAGCTGGTAGCCAAACAACCAAAATGTGATTTTGTGACTGGGGAGAGGAGAATTAGCCATCTGAACTCTGGAACTAGGTTGTAAGTCTGCTAAGTGACTGGTCATTAAGTGATGACTACCTGGAGTTCAGAATGAAAGAGTATGCATCTTGTAAAGGGACCCTGAACGTCAGAATGCTTCTTCCTATGTCATTGGAAATAGGATGACATCATTTATGTGGTATCATTTCCTTTTTGGAATCTTGTAGAGACTCCAAGTTTGGTTCATCCGTTGGAAGACCGTGTTGTGTCTGTTGGTGAAACTGTGGTTCTGCAGTGCAAAGCAACTGGAAGTCCACCTCCACGCATTAACTGGCTGAAGGGTGACCATTCTCTGACTGTTACTGAAAGGCATCACTTTACACCAGGCAATCAGCTGCTTATTGTACGGAATGTTGTCTTAGAAGATGCTGGGAAGTATACATGTGAAATCTCAAATACAGTTGGAACAGAACGGGCACACAGCCAAGTTAGCGTATTGCCTTCCCTTGGCTGCCGGAAAGATGGAACCACTTTTGGAATCATGACCATTGCTGTAGTCTGTAGCATTGTCTTAACATCTCTGGTTTGGGTGTGTATCATCTATCAGACCCGAAAGAAGAGTGAAGAATACAGTGTCACAAACACAGGTTAGTCCACAATAATTGTTTTTGGTGAGCTGTCATAAGTTGACTATATCCTGTGGATAGCCTTGGGTTAGGCAATTATATATTGACCCCAAACATGGGACAAATCTTTATTTCCTGTTTCGGCCTAACCGAAGGCCATCCACAGGCAGTAGTCACAACAGTGACAGCTCATATTTGTGTAAATTTTAGATTGCTAACAAAGAATTAAAGGGAGACTGATATGCATTTCAAACTTATTTGTTTTCATCAGTCAGCCATACCCTTCTGAGATTCGAACCTGGGCTGATTGCACATTAGGCAGTTGTTTTAACCTCTAGGCCACAAGCTCTATCTCACTTTGTTAGCTGAGAAGCAAGGGAGATATGTGTTAAATGCTTGTTATATATAGTTTTAGACTATTATCCTAAATATGCTTTGAAGCATACCTTGGTACAAAGCCACCTTTGCTCAAAAATTTGAATGCTGTTAAAGTCAAATGCTACGATGCTCTTTTCCCATACAATTGGTAAGCTCGAAAATAGGATTCAAAAAGCATTGCGGCAATTTGAATACGAACCTTATCATTGTCTGCTGCTTGTTAATCTCTGTGCTCTTACTTTTGTCACAATGGGCTTGGCAACCAAGAAGGGGTATTATTACCTGAAAATAAAAACCGCCCCATCTCAGACCTGTAAAACAGAAGGCATGGTTTTGATTAAATGGTTGGTTATGTGATTTATGATAAAGCTGTAGTTCTTTGGTTCAGGTTAGAGCTCTTGCTCTTGAAACGTGACTCCAAAGGGGATGCCATGATTCACCCATCAGCTGATTTTTATGGCCTATGATTAGACCAGCAAATTAAGAGCAAATCAATGGCATCCCCTCTTCATTGGGAATGCAATGGGAATATCTCAATTAACTTTATACTGAGAGGGGTAAATGTTTAGGGCAGCCCCCTGAATGCGACTTTACTTATTTCTGGAACCTATAGAATCTTTCCCAGGTAATGTAATTTCCAGACATTCCCAGCCATCATTTAATACTTTTTTGGGGAATAACATGGTGCCTAGAACAGATCTCTACACCATTCCCAGTTTGCTTAGATCTAGGCAATTACAGCCACCTTATGATCTGTGGACTTCAGCTCCCAGAATTCCTGAGCCAGCATGGTTTCTGCTGTTTTTGAATTTCAGCACTGTTCTTTGTATGGTGACCTTGGTTCTTTACTGTTTCTCTCTTTTTCCTGTTTTTCAAGATGAGACTATTCTACCCCCTGATGTGCCAAGCTACCTTTCCTCCCAGGGGACACTTTCAGATCGACAAGAAATAGTTGGGAGAGTGGAAAATGGCCAACAGCCCAATGGCCAAATCCAGAGCAATGGTACGTTTTGGGGAAAAACAGGGCTATGTCTGTTTTTTGTTTTTTTTGCAAGAGATACAGGCCAAAAACTCAGAAGTGCACTGCTATTAAAGCTGTTACAAATTGCTTTTCTGTTCAGAAAAAGCACAGCAGTTTCTTCTGTTCTTCAAGGGGGCCTACACAACTGACACATAATAAAAGATGACAAAACAGGTAGGCTATAATAAAATAAGCAGCAGCCTATATTTGCAGTTTTGCCTGAGGAGGAAAAAGCTTTAAATCTGTAGAGTTTTACCACTGATCACCAGACATTTCTGTATGTACACAGTTAGGCCTTAACTTACAACAGTTCATTGAGTGAGACCATTCAAAGTTACAGTGTCAGTAAAAAAAAAGTGACCGTTTTTCTTACTTATGACCATTGCAACATCCCCACGGTCACATGATCAAAATTTGGATGCTGAGCAACTGGCTCATACTTATGACGGTTGCGGTGTCCCAAGGTCACGTGATCCACTTTTGCAATCTTCTGACAAGCAAAGTCAATGGAGAATCCAGATTCACTCAACAACCATGTCACTAACTTAACAGCTGCAATGATTCACTTAACAACTGTGGCAAGAAGGCTCCTAAAATGGGGCAAAATTCACTTAATAAATGACTCACTTAACCACAGGAACGTTGGGCTCAATTGTGGTTGTAGGTCGAGGACTACCTGTACTCTACTTTAGTGTGTCTGTTAATTATACAGCACTGTACAGGTAGTACTCAGCTTATGACCATGAAAGACATCAGGGGCAGTAAAGCTAATAATCTCATTAGTACAGTTAGTCCTTACATAGCAGCCATTTGAAATTACAATGCACCTCTCCAGGAGTACTTAGGACCTGGTTCCAAAATTCTGTCACTCTGCCCCCCCCTTGCAATAATGTGTTGGGCACTTGGCAACCAGCCCACATTCACAGCCATTTGCATCAGCCCGTGGTCATGTGACCGTGTGTGGTATGATGGTTTTGCAAAACGGGCCCATAGCATACCACCGGCTTACTTAACGACTGTGAGTTCACTTAATGAACGTGGCGTTCACTTAATAACTACTGCAAAAAGATCCTAAAATTGCATTGGTCACAGGGGTGACCTGTTTTACGACAGCCACAGCTTACAAGCGGGCTCCACTCCAGCTGTAAGTCAAGGACTGACTGTAATCCGTGCAGGCGTGTAGATGTAATCTGCTAGCTCCCTCAAATGAACTTTGCAGTCTTCTACCTGTTCCATATTCTGTAAGATAAGAGTATCGTTACCTATCAAAGTTGGCCAGGCCTGCAATTCGACATCATCTTTTATCATTTGGTTACAGGTGTTTGCCAGCTCATTAGAGGAAGGGATGCACAGGGCGATGCTCACTCTGTCATTTACCGACAGCCAAAGATATGCTTAGGCTATAATAAAGAGTCTTGGAAAGGAGAGGACGTTCCAGACAGGATGCTTCTTACAGACAATACAGGTATGGGAAGTGGGCTGCTTCAACTTTCTTTCATAAAGAGACACAAAGCAAACTGGGGCAACAGTTTTTAACTTTGAAAAATGTTCATCTGTAACAAGGGACACTTATTTTCAGTGATACGGTCTCCATGTTTTACTAAATAGCAGACTGTCAATAATTTATTTTTATTTATTTATTTATTTGTTTTTATAAACCGCCCTTCTCCCGAGTGACTCGGGGCGGTGTACAGAATAAGGTGGGTATACAGAATGAACAATAGTGAAAAAAACAATAGTAAAATACAAACTGGGACCCCAATTAGAGCTATCAGGCCAGGCCGGACTGGTGGAACAGGTAAGTTTTTAATTCGCGTCGGAAGGTGCGGAGGTCGGGGGCCATCCGGATTTCGGTTGGTAAGCTGTTCCAGAGGGCTGGCGCACCCACTGAGAATGCCCTCCCCCTGGGGGCCACCAGCCGACATTCCTTGAGCGGTGGCACCCTGAGGAGGCCCTCTCTGTGGGAGCGCACAGGACGGTGGGGTGCTGACATTGGCAGAAGGTGCTCCCGTAGGTAGTCCGGACCCATGCCATGTAGGGCTTTGTATGTCATTGTTAGCACCTTGAACTTCACACGGAAGGCAACCGGAAGCCAGTGCAGCGCACGGAGGAGAGGTGTGATATGGGAGTATCGGGAGGCTCCCAAGAGTGTCCGTGCCGCTGCACTTTGCACCAGTTGAAGCTTCCGAGTGGATCTCAAGGGCAGCCCCATGTAGAGAGCGTTACAATAGTCTAGGCAAGAGGTCACAAGAGCATGGGTGACTGTACGTAAGGCATCCAGGTCCAGATAAGGCCGTAATTGGCGAACTAGTCGAACCCGGGAGAAGGCCCCCTTGGTCACAGCTCCTATGTGATCTTCCAGGGAGAGCTGCGAGTCAAGGAGGACACCCAGGTTGCGGGCCCTATCAACAGGGGGTAGTAACTTGTCCCCGATGTTAAGGGAGTATAATGCTTATACTGTTAAAAAACAACAACCTACAGTTGTATAATTTACATATTCTCTTAAACATATATATATATATATATATATATATATATATATATATATATATATATATATATATATATATATATATATATATATATATATATATATATATATATATATATATATATATATATATATATATATATATATATATATATATATATATATATATATATATATATATATACATATTGTAGCCTTTCCACCAAGGCAGCGGAAACACCAATACAGTCTTCACCCCATCCTAACCTAATTATTATTATTGGCAAATAGAAGTTGCTAAAGAAGAAACAAGAAGTAGTTATGGAAGTTTAGTGTGCTTTGAGGTGTCATTTCAAAAAGATGAGTATAAATCTCAAGAGTCTTTCAGTGATACTTTGTACTGAGTCAGGTGGTTTTTTTTATTGATATTCATAGCAACACATACTTATTTCAATTAAATGTATTGACCCACAGCCCTCCAAATGTAGATGCGTTTTACAAATAAGGCAGAAGAAAAATGGGTAGAGAAAGTGGCCCAAGAAGGCCATTATTTAAAGAAGAGGTAAACAAGCTTCTCTTACAGAATTCCAACACATTCATGTACAGGTGCACACATGCACATACCCATGCACACATTCAAGTAGCTTTCTTTTGCAATCACACCTCCAGAATTTTACTAAGGTTTATTCTTCCCTGCCACATTTCTGCTTCAGATTATACTCTTTCTTTGATTGTTCAGCTGCACATGTTGCTAAACCTATCTTCCTTACTCAGTAGCAATTTCCCATTATAGAACATTTTTAATAATGGCTAATTCTTGATGGCGACGATGAGCTAAAGTGTACAGATTTCATGACTTGTTTTTTTTAAAAATGAATTCCAAACTGGTTTTGCAAAAATTATTATTTGTCATAAAAAGTCCAAGCAATTTTTTTCTTGAATGCTAAAATCACTTGAAAACATACCTCTAAATACCTTTAACGTGCCATGTGCAATAGTTGCAGAATTGGGAAAGAGGAACACATTTATTTGGAGTAAAAAATTAGGTTACTTGGGAAGCTATATCCATATTTTGGCTTTTTCTGTAAAGGTGGTCTTTGACTTACAACCACAACTGAGCCCAACATTTCCATTGTTAGGCAGATAGTTGTTAAGTGAGTGTTGCCTTTCTTTCTTTGCCAGAGTTGTTAAGTGAATCACTGCAGTTGTTAACTTAATAATATGGTGGTGAAGCGAATCTGGCTTCTCCATTTGTTTTGGTAGTCAGAAGGTTACAAAAGGGGATCACATGACCCCGGGAACCTGCAACCGTCATAAAACACATGCCGGTTGCCACGCAGCCAAATTTTGATCATGTGACTATAGGTATGCTGCAATCACCGTAGGTGTGAAAAATGGTCATAAGTCACTTTTCCCAATGCTGTTGGGAACTTTGAATGGTCACTAAACAAAGGGTTGAAAGTCGAGGACTACCTATAGTTCTAAAGAATTGTGGCATATGACTACTCAGCTCTGTGGAACAACCAAGGGGGCTCTCTGGCATGAAACACAGTCTTTTCCTAAGATGAAGACTCCAGAATTCCTAACCAGTCATCCTTGTTAATTAGGAATTTGGGCCACTGACCCAGAATAATATACTTGGCCTACTTATCAGTGACGGGTAGACTCATGAAACCATTGGTATTTCTTCTAACTGAATATAATTCCAATTTGTTACATTTGTCTTCCTTTCTGTCTCAAGCCTATAGCTTGCCTGCCGCTTATACTGACTATGAGGAAAGCGTGGATACCAAGAACGTTTACCCCAAGGATCCAGATTACTATTCTCTGGCTGCAGAGGCCAGGACTCCGGATACGTCCAGTAGCAAGGAGCCCGACAAGCATGATGGTGCACTTACTGCTCACTGTCCTAGCCCTCTAAAATGCAGCACGAATACGGACAATAGAAAACCAGATATCAGTGGCACTATTTACCCTAGCAATCATGACAGGATGTCAGCAGCTTGCCCAAGCAAGTCCCCTCTAGAGGACAGCAAAGGTATGTGCCTATTTTTTATTTATTTATTTATTTCTTAAAATACCTTCCACGCTTTCCAGATTACCTTTGGAAGTCACTCACTGTCATCTCTCTCGTAAGGCACCTGACTAGAAAGCGGGAAACTGTTTCTAATCCCGCTTTAGGCATGAAAGTCCAATGGGGTGACCTTGAGCCAGTCACTCACTCTCAGCCCAACTCACCACAGAGTTGTTTTCGTGGTGACAATAGAGGGAGGAAAGTGTGTTGGTTATGTTTGCTCCTCTGAGTTATTTTTAAAAATAAAAAGTTGAGATACAAATAAACATCTCTGCATTTAAAATGGCAAGATGGGTGATGGACAGATATAAGCTTAGGTAGGACTAGTCTCTTTGCTGCCATTTAGTGGCCATTTGGATTGTTCTAGCCCAGATATGATAACCCTAGCTTAGGTCTGAGCTTGTCGATCAGAA